>NW_027282069.1:0-200000 GCF_046629955.1 Centroberyx affinis | reverse complement strand
TTAAGCATTGTTTTCAGTGTGTCGATGTATAGGTTGGTCTTAACCTGGTGATCGCAGCTTGTTCTGGCTGGCAGAGCGGGACAGCGGGAGGCTCTGGCGAAATCGGTTCATCCGGTTGAACCCTAGGGGGATGTCAGCTTCTGACATGGTCTCCAAGGATTCAGCGGAGGCAAACGAGAGCTTGGCGGCCTGGTCGGCGAGCCCAGACTGGGTAGACTGGGAGTGCCGTGGACTGCGGCTCTGGAGGAGAAGTAGACACATGGAGACACACAGTTATTCATTGAGAGGTAAGAGAGAGGCAGGGAGAACGGATTGGACGGGGTCGATGGAGTAAGACAGAGTGGAAGAGACAGTGAACACACAATGAGACACCGCACAATGAAACCACGTAACAAGATTAACGAGACCTTCACAATGGTTTAGCTACCACTGATTCACCAGCAATTACTAGCGTCACAGTATCTGACATCAGTTGAATGCTGCAAAAGAAAAACCCAAGTTCGGGTGTACTCAAATAGCACAGCACCTCAGGGCATCAGTCTTCCTGAATAACCTGAGGTGGGTAGGGGAAAAAAATTAAGCCGGAGTCTGTATTTCAGCTTAGCATAAGTTGTGTCATGTTTGCTTGACTTTGCACATCTCCCACATGCCCTCATCCAAACTCTTGTCCCTGTGCTGTTCCGAACTTTAAATGAGTGTTTGTGGGATGGGAGGAGAAGCTCATGCAAATCCCGGGCTGTCACTGTGGGCTTATCCTGCTGGCCTGTGCCCAGGCATCTCTTCCTGAATGACTGTTGCTGCAGCTGGGGCTGAGCTCAGTGAACTGACTCCCCGATCCCCCACCACTGCAGCGTCTCCTCCAGCTCAGAGACTGCTGTAATGAGCTCCCAGAATGCTGTCTGATGACTGTTTGGATGGCAGAGGCAGACACATCCGTAGCCACAGTGCAGTGGCTGTGCCCATCTCCTCCTCCTTGCACCAAGTACAACACAACCTATTTTTTTTCTTTTTCTCTCTCCTTCTCTGCCTTAGTCAGATTTCAGCATGTGTTTACTGTGGCTGTCATTAATGCAGTATTTAGTTAATGTTAGACAGAAGCCACACAGAGGGCCATCACTGTGCTCATCAACTCTCAGCGGTGAGCTGTTCGGTTTTCTTCATAAACAAACACATGATGCTGCACATAACACACTCATACATCCAGAGACATTTACGATTTTGTTAATTAAGCAATAAGCCCATAGGCCATGCTTTAGAGTGAACAGTAGCTAAACTTCATAGTTGCTAAGCAACACATAAGTAGCAGTATCAGTGGAGATTCATGGTTAGTGCATTAATATTTAAATTAACCGTTATGCGGTCACAGGTGTGCAACAGCTTCGAACACGTCTCAGCCAATCAGAACTGAGGATCAGAACTATCTGTTTTACAATGCACATTTTTTCTGTCGCTAGTACCATACATAATTCAGTCACACACACCCACAGAATCACAGAATGATAGTGGTGGTGTCCACTGATAGTGGTGGCAGACAGTGTCTGAGCACGCAGGGAGACGGTGATGCTGACAGATAACCCCCTCTGTGCTCTCTAATGGGGTCATTTATCTAAGCTGTGACCACACTGAACAACAACACAGCCAATAGCACCACAGAGGGGCACACAGCAACAGCCACACCACAGCCAAGTGACACATACTGCAGTATGTCATATCCTGGCCAGCTCGAGTGGGACAGGCGAAGCGTTAGGGGGTAGATACACTGAGGACATACATACTAGGTAAAAGCAAAGCCCGCAGTTTGACTCAGCATATGAATGCAGTAGCAGTCTACATGAGATGAATGGGAGTGACTGAAAAGGCCATCATGTCTAAAACACGTCAAGGGGTTGCTTTTTTTCCTTGAGAGTAGCTGTCCTTTTTTCTGCGCTGCTGTGAAAGAAGTAGAGAGCAATTTTTTAGTTTAGAAATCATGAGTCATTCTACTGGTGCATTTGAGAATATTATTTCAAGGCTAGTTACCCTGGTTGGAGCTTTTTGAGAAAAGGAAAGGGAATTGAGAATACCGTGCTGCATAACTGAGCTCTTCTCACAGTGTCTGCACAGTCTGTCGGGGTTGTCGGCAGCCTGGAGGTTGGTGAAGCGCTTTTGTGACTGGAAATACACCAGTTCAAATCCCAGGACCCGACTGAGAAAATCAATGTGGGGGAAGTGAATGAGCAATGCTCTCTTCACTCTCAACAACTACTATCAATATGCCGTTGAACAAGACAATGAACCCCTGACGTATGAATGTGTGTAACCTTACTTAGGCTGTTGCATAATGACAGCATGGTTGAATAAAAGTTAAAAAAACAAAAAAAACAAAAAAAAACAAGCTCAAACCCAACATTGAATTCCATGTTCTTGCTTATGCCATGTATGCCAAGATTGTGTAAAGTGATATGAAAAGTGAAGACATCTTTCTGTAATCATTTTGCTGTGTAAGTATAATAAGTGAATACACCATCTGGTCATGATGCAGTGTGCTAGGCATGGCAGTGTTAGACATGGCGGTGCTGACAGTCTCTCCTTTGAGGAAAAACTGGTTCCACCTCCTTCGCTTTCCTCTGCAGCCCCCCCCCCCACCTCGATCTTTTCTTCTGGAGCCATCAATCCAGACTTTCTCAACAGCCCTCAATTACTGTGAGAACTCTACACTGTTATAAGGACACGGCGGAAGAGCGGAACAAGGGGGGAACAAGATGATCTTACAAGGAACAGGAACGACTCGAAAGGAAAGCGGGACACAGCAGCCTCAAACACACCTTAGGCTACAAACTGCATTAAACCCTACGCAACCTCCCACTATGTCTTTTCTTGTTTCGTGTACCCGCGCACACACTTACACACAGGGCAACTCTGTATTAAGGTCAGGGTAATAGCAGCCCTGGTGTATGGCATTCTCTCTTTCTTCCTCTATTTGGGAGAGGACATCACATCAAACTCAACTAACACTTCAGTGTTACCTTGCTTAGTCGGCAAACCTACAGTATATACAGTACGTACCTCACAGTATACGCAGAATAAAAATGGCAGACTTTATTTGGCACTTACTTCAACAAAATGTCAACTTTTAAAATTGATTTGCACTGCTCGCTGCCACCCCCCGCAGTATATTTCAGTGGAAGAAGATGGAAAGGAATAACAGGACAATTTGTTTTAAAAGTGGACATATTATTGAAACACTGTAAGCGATGCTTGGTGGATCAAGCGTATGCCAAACTTATCGGTGAACATTTTAGAAAAGGGCTCAAGTCACGTTCTGTGAGGTATGTGCAATATGTTTGCCAAGAAGCAAGGCAAATTTAAGCTGCCAGTTTTCATTTTGAAACACAAAGAGAAAAAGAGAGAACGACATGAATCAAGCTGCTGTAAAAGTACTCCAGCGAGCCAGTAACTGTCTCGGTTTGAGTTTAGGAGTAAAGATAAAGGTTAAAGCCCTAAAGTCCACTAGTGGTTGATCACATTATGGCTGCTGCTCGGCTCTTCTTTTCCCTCCTCTCCCCTAGTGTAATCATGCTGTTGTTGTTGTTCTTCTGGGCTTGAGTGAGAGAATATTTGTTAGTGAAAGAAATTTCAAAGACAGCTTGATGCGTGTGATATGAGAATGGAGTGCTTCGCTCCAGGGTATTACTCGAGAGACAGGTGTTAAGTGGTTAATATTACAATCCTCACACCTCTTCCGCTCACCTTCCACCCTCCCTTTCTTCAGCTTTTCTTTTCATTTCTCCTCCTAAAGATGTTTTTCCCTTCCTCATAGCCTTGTCTGTCTTTGCCTCCAGTATTTCTCGCCTGGCTTTCCATCCACTGTCACTCACATGTCTATTTCCACCGTTCTCAAAACTTGCTTCTGATTCCTGCTGAGACGCTTTGTGTGAACACACTGTTTCTGCCTCAGTCTCAGGTGGCAGTGGCCAAAGCGCTGCCCAGGTGTCTTGCTTCTGTTGTTGCTGTCAGCGTTTGAGCAGCTTTATTCTCGGTGCCTCTCTCTATCCAGCTCGGCTGCCTTTTCACCATAAAGACATAGTGCACACAAGCTCTCCCTCTCAGAAAATGGAGAGGGGAAAATAGCTCCCCGAATCAATCCGTCTCTCACATCCGTTTGTCTCTCATTTGCTCTTCCCCTCTATCATTATTTCTCTCCATCCTTCAAACTCTCAGGCCAATCTTCTGCCTTGTCCCACAACCCCCCCACCCCCCAAACCCCCTTGAGCCCTGTCTCTTTATAATACTGGAGTCATCAATGCATGGAAAAAATTGCTCTGCCAAATTGCTGTGGATTGTTCGCTGATGCGATCGGCTTGCTCGGAGGGAGAGTGAGGAAAATGGCGTGCTCCTGGGGAAGGGGGATGATGGCTGAGATCGTGGTGGTCGTCCTTTCTGATGGATGGGAGAAAACGGCAGACCAACAAAAACAGAAGCCCCAAAGCATGGCAGGTACCTACACTTCACATCTACGTTTTTACCACATATTCTCATCTGTCATTTAACTGCGCACAGTTCCTTCTCCAATATCTGTAATTGTAGTCAGTAAGATTATAAAGCGATACCCGTTTCCGTACGGTTGTAAGTATATGCAACAACTTAATCAAATCGGTGAAATAAATATTTTCTCACAAGTGAAAAAAATGAGAGTAGCACATTTCCTGATGGTAGGTTCATTAGTGTTTAATTTCAGCAGGCAGGGGAACCAAGGAAAACAGTTACCTTCAGATTAGAGCTGGTTGGAAGAGGGAGTGAGAACGAGTTTTGATGAAGCTTTCATGTGAAATGAAGAAAACTGGGCAACTGCATCTCACAGTACCACTTGGATTGGAGGATGAAGTGTCAACATAAAGTGTGTCAACACAGTGTGTGTAATGAAAGCAAATAGCTGACTGGTTACCGTAGATCTGTTGCCACTCAAGAAGACTGTTTGGTTGTTTCATTCTACGTTTTGTTACCTCTACAGCGCCTTGTGCAGCCAATAAATAAATTCAGACTCCCACTCTCACTGCTGTCATTAAGCCACCTCGCTTAATTAATTTTTTTGGTTGCTGCACAGCCACATAAACTGACAGATAGCAACTTACTATACTAGGCAGTGCAATGCACCACAATCAGAAACATGTGTTTAGAAAGTTATTGCCTTGAAAGAGACCAGCAGCATGATCAGTTTTTTCGGATCAAATGAAGCTTTAAACATCAAACGAATGCATAACGTGCATGTTATGCATTTGTTTGATGTTTAAATTTTCCATATTCACATTACAGCAAGGTTTTGGTACCCGATTGAGAGTCCTACATAATTTCAAAGTAAAAAGTGTTGCAAGACCGAGGTATGTGTCGCGCGCAAGTGCCAAACCTAACATAATTTTTTGGAGGTTTAATAGATGTATGCAGGTGAAGAGGCTCCAAATTCTATTTCATTTCACACTTATTTGATGGTAATGTAATTACAGGGCTATGGGATAAATTGCTTAGCCTACCACATGGGTCAGGGAATACGGCTATTGATGTTCAGTGACATTTCCACCCCATCTAAATGATATTGCGAGCTGGGATTCAGGCAAGACTACACCACAGATAAGCTCCACACACATTCACAGACAACTGGAAGTTAAATAGATAGCACATCTTCCAGCCTGCCTTCATGAAGTATAATCTACCAAAGAAGTCACACACATTGTAAAGCATGCCAGCTAACAAATACGCTAAACACAATTTAAATTCAGCACAAATTATATGTACTCTCAATATATCTTGATGCTGGCCTGCTCCAATATAAACAACCCATATTTCCTCTCCATACAACTTACAACTGAATAATACACATTCAGCAGCCTGGCCATGACTCAAGCCTCTGTGCTAATGTCAAAGCATTATTTCAGTAATGCCTCAGCGACATGTCTGAAATGTCTTCTTAATGTCTCAGTCAGTCTGAGTAATACTTCAGCAAGGTCACATGGCTGCTAGCCATTAGTGCTAGCTGACTGAGGTATCATAAATCCCGAGAGAATCGTCTCCTGCAGATTAAATGGAGCTTGAGCAGTTTAAGCTGTCGCGCCCCCCCACACCCCCAACCCCCCACCCTCCGCCCACACACCCCTCAGGACCCTAGAGATGCCAACTGAGCTGGGTGCCAACGGTGCAGCGGGCAGAAGGCTGCAGGAGCCAGGGGAATCAGGGAGATAGGCTGATGATGCCCGAGGAATGTGAAGTGATAGACAGGAGCGCACTCACACACACACACACACACACACACACACACACACACACATACACACACAATGGACAGGAGGATGACAAACTCACAGAGACACTTTGACATGCAGCACTGACCTTAAAGCTCCAGTAGTTGGGCTGTTGCTGTGTGAGTTAGGTGAAGGACAAAAGAAGGAAGGGAGAGAAGCAGAACGAGAAAAGTTAGACATTCACCTCTCCAATAATGGCAAATCAACTTCACTGACAAAAAGCAGCCATGGCAAAAAAATAAAAAATGGTGACAGGTGGGGCAGCGGGACAGATGGGAAAAAGAAGACTAGGAGAGGAGATAGAGGCCGACCGTGGGCCCGTGACACAAAATCAAATGCTTTTCCATGTATGAAGAACCACATCATTTTCCATTTCCACAAGTCGAAGTGAGAAAATATGAACATGCCCTCAGCATTATAAGCTACAATACCCCAATGGTTTTGGTGTAATCTGTTCCTCTTCTGACAAGCTCTTCATGAAACCCATTAATACTTGTGAGGGCTTCTTCAAATGTGACAATCTGAACTATAATCATTACGTTTGATTGGTGTCAATGCAGGGGGCGGCTGTGTTCTGCGGGCGTCAGGTTGCAGCGTACCTGAAACGAGATCGAGCTGTTTGGCTGTAATGGAAATGAAGGAAATGAAAAGAGTGAAATTGAGTTAAACAGCAGCCCACTCTGTTGTTCCGACGTTGGCCTGTCTCCCAGACTTCTCCGTCACGGCCAGACGGACTCCACATCTCCTCCTCCTCTCTCTCTCTCTGCTGTCTCTCTCACTCTCGATACACCTGCTGCTCTCTTTTCATCTGCAATTCGGCACCTCACCTGCTTATTTTCTCCACACCGCGCTGTATCTCTGCTCTATCGGTTTGCCCTCCCCTCTGCTCTGCCACGAATGAAAAGGTGCTCACATGTTGGTTGAGGCCTCAGGAAGTGAGCTTTCCATTAAAACATAATTACCCCACAGTCAAAACCGGGCCAAGCCACCGATGGCCCAGAAATACCTCAAAATGACATGGAAATTAAAAAAAGATTGGGTAGAGTTCATGAATTTTAATTCTAATCCAAACTTTTATTCTAGTTCTTATTCTTATCTGCAGGCAATTTTCAGTCCATTCACCCTCCCTTCTGCAGAAACCACATTACTCTCCTGGCACAAGGATAATAAAAAAAAAAAAAAAAAAAAAAAAAAAAAAGGTGACAGGCAAGGTTTGATTTATGATAGTTGCTGCTTTTTCATTATCGGCCTTCCATTTTAATATCGTCTCAACAAAGGCATAGATTATTTCTGTAATCTGGCATCAGAGAGAACATTTTCAACTGATTATTACCTTCTTGTTATCTAATCTTTCACTTAATGTTCCCTCACATGGCCCTGATGCCATTTTTTTTTCACGTGGTGCTTCTCTATCTCTTTCTCTCTCTCTCTCTTCCTCTCTCTATCTCCAGTATAAGTGGCTTGGTCTCAATAAAGCAGCACACAGATAGACCCCTTATATAATTACGCTAATCCAAGGAGCTGATGTTTCCTCTCCAGGAACAGACTGAGCTGTGACGAAGGGGCAGTGACGACACAGACATCCGCAGCAATGCCTGGACTAAGTCAGCAGAAACAGTTCGAGATTTCATATAACAGGCAGTGGTCCACTACACTAATATACTATACTACGTATTTGTCCGGCTAAAGCAATATTTGGCCGATGAAGCAATGAGGTATGCACTCTGCAATCTTAATTGTTAGAAAAGAGAGTATAGAGAGTATATCACGGAGCGCCTAGCTTTGCTGGCGCTGTGACAAGTGGGACTCAAACTGATACGGAGAGCAAGCTCAACCCACGCTCCCTTCTTCCCATAGCGCCAGATTTTTTTTTTTTTTACCAACGTCAGAACGATTATTATTACAAGGCAGCTCTTTGATGTGACACTGAGAAGAATTCCTATCTCTTAGTTGCTCTTATTTCATTTGGATGTATAAAAGGATGTTATATACTATACCGCAGCTCCCAATTCTGAAGGCAGTGAGTGAGCAAAAAGCTTCTTGTCAGTCAGTCAGACTCGGGGGTGTGAGGCCATGTGTAAAGTAGGTCAGGTTAAGATAATACACAAGGTCTCTCTGTCTACCTGATCATGTGTCAATCATCCATTCAGTGTAGCCGGGGCTGTGGGTTCGCCCTTGACAGCCCCGAACTGACAGTGGCCCAGGGGCACCGTTGCCGCGTCATAAATAATTGCTGTTCCCTTGTTCAGACAACGTTAATGATTTTGTTTTCCCGCGAAGCAAAATGACTCTGAGGGCTTGCTTTAATGGTGCAGAAGTGATTTGTGGTCTTACGTGTCCGTCTGTGTGTGTGTTTTTCTGTTTGTCGCTTTAATGAGGCCTATTCACAGTTCTCAGTTAAAGTAAACACATTCTTCTCCTCGTGTTGTTTTAACTGTTGCTCCACTGACAGACGCAGATATACTGATTTGGACTTTGAGTTGTAAATACTGCACTGGGAGGCTGGGAGAGCGAATTGGAGAGGGCACTAACAGTGTAGCAACACAGTTAGGCTGCATATACAACTCACTGATCTTGAAGTCAGCGTGAACAATCTACAGCTCATTGCCCAGGACTTGCTTTGGCCTTGATTTACCATCATCCATCTCAGTATTATACAGTACAGCATATGGGTATATCATTTCCCCTTGACAATTCTACATCCTGGCCATAATCAATGCAATCAATGCATTCCTTGAAGTGCTAGAAGCATTGATCTACATCCATATACAATACATTGCTTCATCCCTAGAAACCCACAGGTCTATCCGTCAGCCTAATGATTATCATGGTCACCCATTCAACCATGGAAACCAGATGGTACATGAAACTCCTGCTGAGGCTCTAACTATTTAGCTGAATGGGCGTCTTGTCATTTCTAACAAACCCTCCTGTTGAATTACATTATGTGAATGAACCCCAGGGAGAGAGAGAGTTACAGATGTGTATCAGATTAGACCTGGGGCTGAAGGGCTAAATGCATTCCTGACTGCACGCCTACGGTGATGCCAAGTGCACACACCCATGTACATATATTTGCGCACATGCATGCGTACGTGCACCCACTCCCCCTCCTCCTGTGCAGGAGTTGGCCGCAGGGGCTCCGACAGAAGGACGGAGCCTCACAGAGTGGAAAGCTGCATTACCTGACCTGCATGTAAAGCAGGCTGCACTCTCCTCCTCCCGCACCCCTCCTCCATCCATCCCCTTTCTCCTTCTCATGCCGTCATCCTCTCCGCTTCCCCCCGCCCCTCTCCCCTCCCCAACCTCAATCACTCTTACTCTCTTCCCTCGATCCGTCTCAGGTCCAGTTTACGTCTCAGCGTTACCGCTATTTCTCTCTCTCTTAAACACCCACGCTAACCTGCATGGCAAATCAACACTCACACAGACAGACACACGCACACTCACAGAGCCGGAAACGGTGTCACAGTATCGTACACTCAAGCCTTGTCTAGCCTGGGCTTCTGCCTGCTGAGCATATGCACACGGTCACCACAACAACCACAACCACAACAAACACACCAGGCGTGGAATCTAATCCCAGCTGGCACAGCCTCTCACATACACACACACCTCTCTAAAATCGCCTCCAGATTCCAGCCTCCAGCTTCCAGTCCCGTCTCACCTGCAGTGCACCTGTGCCTGTCCAGCACTCCAGTCATCCCAGGCTGTCCGTCAGGTGCAGCGAATCCTCATAGCGTTTTTGCCAGTCTCTCCCTCCCTCTGCTTCTCTACCTCTCCCTCCCTCTGTCCCTCTCTCTCCCTTTCTCTCTCTCTCTCTCTCTTTCTCGCTCCCCAGTAGCACATGCGGCGGAAACTCTTTATTTAATTCATTACAACACCAGCCGGTTAACTCCTTCGCAGATGGGTGGCTGGCTCCTGCTGGTGCTGGCTAATTGACTAGCGGGCTGTTTGACTGGCTGCTGTGCTCCTCCCCAGCTCCATCCCCCTCCTTCCCCGCTGTCCATGCTCGAGCCAAGCCGGCTGCACAGCCAGGAGATGACAAGGAATCCTCGGCTTTGCTGCTTCCTCCCCCGTGCAACGAAAATGCCCTGTCACTTTAGGATTTGTACTATTTCTCTGCCGCCTTTTTTTTTTTTTTTTTTTTTGCCTTCTGACGTTCTTTCTCCCTCTCTTGTGTCTTCCTTGTTCCACAATTCCTCCTTCTCTACAGCCTGACCTTTGCAATGTGATATCCCCACTTGCCATATATGGGAGTGGTTGCCACGGCAACTATGGACTCCACCTGTCTTTCACCCGCCCTCCCCTTTTCTCTCTCTCTCTCTCCCTTTCATTCTCTCCTATCTCCCTTGATGCGCTTCTCTGTCGTGTGATTACATTGGATTTACCGTTTTTACACACACAGCAGCAGTGTTCACACAAACAGACGACGAGGAAGAGAGAGAGAGTGTGAAGTGTGTGAGTGAGTGAGTGTGTGTGTGTGTGTGTGTGTGTGTGTGTGTGTGTGTGTGTGAGAGAGAGAAGGATCACAAGGTTGTGAAATAGGTACGGCAAAACAGAGGTGCAAATTGTGAAATAGCTGATGAAGCATAAACTAGATTGGAAGGGAGAAAGAGATTGATGGAGTGATGAAGAGAAAAGGAAAAACATTTTATCTCCAAGTGTTCCAAGGAACTGCATTGGCGCATGTTTGTGTGTGTGTGTGTGTGTGTGAGAGTGTGTGTGTGTGTGTGTGTGAGAGTGTGTGCTTTCCTTCATGCCTGAATGGCGCCAGCCTTGCCCCTCTATCTGACGGTCTGCAGGCACGGTGACTAAAGTGCCAGCAGAGAAAAGGGAGAGATGCTGGGGTGTGACAGTTTAATGAAGACCTCTAACAATCAGATACAAAGGCCACCTGACATCTTTCTCTCATGTATTCTCTCTCCCTCAATCATCTGAATGAGCACCATGCTTCATCTATACCGCTTTCACCCTGGACCGTTATCTGACAAAGACCGAGAGATGTTTGTTGCCTGGCTATATATGACTCCACCCACACCATGCAGTGGAAAACAGAGCGTGTATGCAAAGTGCCCTTCTTTCTGTCTATGACTTGCAGTGACGTCACTGTTTTGCTGACGTTGCCATATTGAACCCCAATTTGACTCCCAAAACAAATGTTGACAGTTAGTGAGAGAATACGCGTATTGTTGCTATTTTATGAAACAACACACTTTACTTGGTAGTAATTAAAATGCCTGACATATGTTGTGCCGTTGGTTGTAATAATCCTGTTGGGATGGAGGAAATTTAAAATGAAATTTCATTGTTTGCCCACTGATAAAGAGAGACGTGACACAGTAGGAACAATTTATAAACATTATCTTACCCCGGTAATCAGGAACAACTTTTTCTCTTTAATATTAAGTATTTTTGGATAGTTTCACCCACCCTGAAGTGAATTACCAAAATGCATCAGTACTTTTGTAAGCCTTAGGGGTTCACTAGAATACGGAGACAGGTTGTGAATAAAGTAGCAGGTTTGTAAATATCATGAAACAACAGATCGGGGAGTTTATCTGCAGACATGACTGGTGTCAGTGATGTTGGTGGCAGAGTGTCTTATGAAATCAGTGGAGACGTTTGCTTGTTCATGGTCACTTGTTGCATAGTGTGTGCTTTTAATGGAGCACTGTTTGGGAGTCAATATGGTGGTGTCATCAAAACACTGACCTCACTGCAAGTCATGGATATTGTTTTTATCTTGATGCTGCTTTCTTGGCCAGGTCTCCACTGAAAGAGATTCTTAATCTCAGTGGAACTAATCTGTTCAAGTACAGGTTAAATTACTTGTAACATTTTAACATCAATAAATCATTACCACATTCATTTTGAGACATTAGTATAATACTGTAAACAAACAAGACCATCAACAAGTAGATCGGCAGCCTCTACCGGCCTGTACACTGCATTACTTTATGTGACACCCAGTCAGATTCTGCGAGATTGCTTTATGGTACAAAGAGAAATTGCTTTACGGCACAAAACGGGAAGAGCACGCTGTTCTTCCAAAGCAAACAGAGCTAAAGCTTTCAGGGTTCCTAACAATTGTGGATGGTGGAACAGGTGAAAGGCTGATGGAGAATCCCCTCCAACATGTTTATACTCTTCCGTAAAGCAAAAGAGCAAAGAAGGGAGGAGGATGAGAAGTGGCAACATATACTCTTTGCAACATGAGGCAAAAAGGTCTATAAGAATTGTGGTCTTAATTTTAGGAAACACTTGCACTAACAATAACACTGATTTGTAATTATACCAAGATATAACCATTAATTTGACATTGACAAAAATGTGAAAAAAATGTTACATGTAGCACATTTTGCCAGTGCACACAATTCTGCTCAAGGAAAACAAATCGTCATGAGGCGGCGTGCCATGTACCTGTTCTCGTGCAGATCGCTCCGAGGTTCCCCTCATGCTGGCGTGGGAGGGTGAGGGCGACGGCGGGTTGTGGTGGGGGCTGTGGTGCGGGTGCTGCAGCTGCTGCTGCTGCTGCTGGTACTTGCTCTTCAGGTGATCCATGAAGGCGTCCCTCTTGCGCTCCATGTCGGCCTTGTGCAGGTTGGTCAGGGCCTCCAGGCTCTGGGCGGCAATGACGGTGTGGCGGTGCTCCGACGTGTGCACCAGCCCCACGTTGGAGAAGCGCCGCGTGCCGTTCCCCAGCGTCCGGTACTCCCGCGGGTACTCCAGGTCATCCGTCGAGATCATGTGACCGCCACCGCGCTCGGGATCTGAGGAACGAGGATGGAGGGAGAATGAAGGGAAGGAAGGAGGAAGGGGTGGCGAGGTGGGGGTGGAAAGTGGGCAAGGAGGAGGTGAATCATCACCCACACGAGCGTGCAGACACAGACATACAAACACACAGCAGGCACACGTAGGTGGGAACAAACAGCGGAGGAGAGAGAGTGGAAAAAATAAGGCGAGGAGGGGACAGGAGAGAGAGAGAGAGTGGAAGAGCAAGAGAGAGAGAAAGAGTGATAGAGAGAGAGATGGAATCGGAATGGAATGTTAGACTATTTGCCACCAGGACAGAGGCGAAAAAAAGTAGTTCCCTGCAGAATTATTGATCTCAAGTTCTGAGGGGAAGAAAAATGAGAAAAGTAAAACGCTTCTGCAATAGATCAAGGGAAAAGACTCAAGCTGAATTTTGTCTTGTTGGATATTCCATTGCTATATGCCTGTTTGTCATCTAAAATGGCTTTCATCGTTTTCTGAGGAAGCACAGATATTAAAAAAAAAAAAAAAAACCCTGAAAAGTCGAGGTGATTGAAAGTCAGGTGGGAACACGAACAAACACCTTCCTTCTCATTCCTGTCCTGGTTCTCTTATTCCCTCACCAACTCTTTTCCATCTATCTGAGCATTCCCTCCATCCCTTGTCACCCTCCCCTGTGCTCTCTGCATATTCTTTCTGTCTCACGTCTGGAGGTTACTGATGCTGCGGACCGGCCTTAAGGAGGCACGTCACTCTGACAGCCCTTGGCCTTTTATCAGCCCTCTAACTGACACAGACAACACAGCCCAAGGAGGAGGGCACACAGGGAGGGAAGGGGGACAGCTGGGAGGAGACAGTATGGTTACACGAAAAATGTGTGACAGGAAAACGAATGAACTTAAAGCGTGAGAACACATTGGGGAGCCATTCGCCCATTGAGTTACCTTGCTTAGGAAAACAGGCCCCGGCGTTGGCTAGAAGAGAAACATGCCCAGGGTTAATTTGTGTGTTTGTGCACAGACATGTGCCGGCAAACACACCAGGACACTGTCACATGCCCACCAGAACAGAGCTATCATTAAATGATAACACTTTCTGTGAATCACTGTTGGTTAATGCATTATATATGCATTATAATGTATTCATAAAGGTTTATACATGGGGCAGTGGTTTGCTATGAATGTTAATAGTGTCTTACAATACATTATGGAATGGTAAAAGTGTATTTGAAAATGTTCAATGTGCTTTCAACAAAAAAATGGCTCATAGACAACAAAAATTGTTCATAGACAATGTTCCTTTAAATTTAAATAAAATCAGAATACCCATTGATCCCATTTGAACAAATGGCAAATTAACTCCCAGTTAACTTCGGATTTCAAGCAGGTAGAAAAAGAATCAATTCAGATATGAGCAGTAAAAAAAACACTGATTGAACTAAAAGCATAAAAAGTGCTGAGGCTTAACAGGGCTGAATGAAGTGGACCATCTGTACATTAAAGGCTCATCAGCATCGTTAGGATGAGCTGAGAGTGAATGAGCAGCAGAAGAAGGCTCCTCGGGGCAGGAGCAAGAAATGGATTGTTAATGAACATAGAGGAAGACAGGAGGAAGCTGGCCAGATGGAAGCCCCAAAAGACCAGAGCTACAACGCACTCCGGTGAACAACCGATAACACAGAGGAAGGCTGTTAGGGGCAGAAGGTCTGTGATCATTCCAATGTAGCAGCAATGAAGCTGCGTGTGTGTTGTGAACCCATCTCTCTCTCGCCATTCGTTCTCTGAGCGATATCGCACACAAGTGTGATTAGCCGTTTTAACACCCTGCCCTTACATGCACCACGTTATGAAGTGCTGATAGACTGACCGGGGGTGAGGCTAAACGGACTGACCTCCTGGCTAATAGCATTAGCATTGAGCAATCTGCCGCAGAACAAGGCCATTGGACGTATTCATCTGGCCCCTCCTCAGCCTCCCAGATCTCCGGTTTACACTTCATTAGACTGGAGCTTATTGTGCATCAGCTAACAAGGATCCGACTCTAGGGCCCCATTACAATGCCTGGCCAATCTGGGCCTATGTACCATGGCCTATTATTATGACTGAGCATCCACAACAACAGTGAAAGGCTGACTAGGCTATGCTGCCTCTAGACCCACACAATGCAAAAAAAAAAAAATCACTGCATCAGCACAAAACTACCATTACTTTCACTTCAACATTCATAGATCTCAACCTAAAGTCCTAACAGAGTCCAAAATGGTAGTCAAGCTAATGGCTTGCTAGCAACTGGCAAAATAACTGAATTCAATTGGCAAAAGAATTGGCAAAAGAACTGAATTCAATTTTGCTATATCCTGCAGCTCTCCATACCACTGGTTTGGAGTGGAGCCTAAAAACTTTTCAAACTGCAGTTGGTGGATTTATATACTTTGCAAAGCTGTACACAAAGCACTCATATTGAACACAGCAAGCTAAGAGTTGTGTGGGCAGGAGAATAAGAATAGAAAATGGGAACAGGTTATTCATCTTTACTTGTCATTCACAGCCAATATATTTCCACATGAGCTGGCAGACAATAACCCTGACAGCCAAAACAATCTGTGCTAGCCCACGCACCGCCAGCACCATTTAAACCTACATAAAAGAGCCATGATGGGGCGGATTTCTGGTGAATACTTTATCATGAGAAAGCAATGTCTGTCAGCAAGTCTGGGTCTGCAGCGAGCCAAATTGCAACTACAAAGATGCAGAGCCCCCTGGAAAAGGTGCGGCATGTTGGTCAGCTAAATAATAGAGGACCTGAATGACAGCGGGAGCCTGCAATCAGAGCGGATAAGATCTCTGAGCCCAGCCAATGAGGCCTCAGCTGCACCACCAAGATAGAGGGCACATTCAAGAGCATTAACCCGCCTAAATAAAAAGGGTCCGCTGTGGTAGGTAGTGAGAGATAAGACAAGACAAATACAGGAGGCAGACAAATAACCTGTAGAGAAAAAGCTACTGCGTGCAAACAGAAAAAAAAAAACACAACCTCTAGCATTCAATGCAGCCTGGTTAAATAGTCCCGACTCTCATTGTATGACCATTTAGTCTTTGTCTGGCCTTATATACAAGTAGACTGAGCTGTTGCAGAACATAACTGACTCTCTGCACCTCCAAAACGAACACTCCTTCACAGTCATAGGAAGCTGGTCCATAGAGGGAAGATGATCCATATAGGGAGGATAATCCCGGACTTCTGTATATAGTGTAATTGTATTGTATAATATTGTATATTTTGTTTGATACTGTGAGAGGAAGCGTGTACGATTTCCAGTGCACTAGTTGCAAATGGCAATAAAGAATCCTGAATCTGAATCCATTTTTTTTTTATTTTATTGTTTAGTATTCCCGTACAGTATACGTAACAGCCATGGATTTTTGGGCTGTACCATTTTACCTTGCAATTCCCAAGCCCTGTGCTGACGCTTTTTGAGTCACCGGCCTCCACTGCCTTCAGTATGTATGTTATTTATGTTAAGTGAGATTCTCTGTGACGCACAGCATTTTCCAGCCCACCCACGACAACTATCAACGCACACAGTCATGTTATTCTGCATCATCACAGCTGAATCCCAGGCAGGTCTCTTTTTTTCAGCTATCTTTTGAGCTGTGCTTTCAACCTGGAGGACAAGGTCCTGATCATCATATGCATGGGCATAAGGCAAGGAGAAGGGGGAGGGGGGAGGTGACAAGGAAAAGGGGGATGGCGTGTGCTGTACACTGCAGATGGATTTTTGGAAGAGGCAGGAAGAGGCAGCCTTATATTTTAGGGATATTAAACAAGAGGGTCAGAGTGGGTGGAGGGTGTCAGAGAGGCTTGATGTCTCCTGTCACTGTGAGTGAGAGGAAGGCTTGTGCTCTGTCGCAAGCTTCAAATATTGAGGAAGTATTCAGGGATAATAGGCATGTTTCTGACATGGGATCTCGGACATCATCGGAAAGCCTGCTGCCTCTGTTTCATTTCATTTATATTTACTTGTATTGTCCATTGTTCCCTTGCCTCAGTCCAATTAGATTATCATGTGGTAGGCTATAATGTTTCCCTGGTTATTGGACCAATAAGCATTCAAACATCTATCCCTCTCATCTTTCAGTGTTGTCAAATCTTCCGTTTTGTTTCAATGAATGAAACATCAGTTTTGGAACTTCTTTCTGTTGCTTTTTTTAAATCATGTTTTTAAATGGAGAAGGTGTTGCCCTGTCCTCAGAGGGCCTGTCTTTACGCAGATGGAGTGGGGAAGGCCAGGCAAGCTCTCCCCTCTGATACCTTCTCCCAGCACACAGGCTAATTTACTGCCAGCTTGGCAGAGCTCCTTGTGGGATGCCGGCTGTGACAGCACAGGGTGGATAGACCAGCTGAATACTAACCAGAGAGGAAGGAGGGAAAAGGCACAATCAAGTAGAAATAAGTGAAAACGGCAAACTGCAAATCCGGCACATCTATTAAGGCTACAGGCAACAGGAAATAAGCCAATCGGCCAGGCCTACAGCTGTTGGCAAGTGTTACTCTATGCTCCTGTGGGAACAGTTAAAACAAATAACCAGGAGGAGAGAAGGGGCATGGCAGAATTAAATATAACCTAAATCCACCAATCGGGCCTCTAAAAACACTGCAGGTCACAACACAAGAACCAACTGGGGGACCGCAGTTACACATATATTAAACCCTAAGTTGACAGCTATGGGCCATATTTCCTGCGGGCATATGGGGATAGTTAGAAAGCCTGTTAGGTTAACAAGCTGAACCGAGCTTGTGTGCTGGCTATTGACTCTCTGTGTTATCGCTGATACAAAGAGCTTCCCTGCTGCATAATTACTAATCCTCCAACAGGAACAAGTGCCTGGCCAGCGACTTTCTTCCTACAGGCGGCTAGAGCTGACACACAGACCTGTAAATTCACTGCTGCGGATGTTCTAAGGCAGACATTTGCATTCAAGCAAATATAGTCTGTTATAGATAGCCAGTGCTTTCAACTCGAAACAGACACTTTTGTTTCCATCTTTTCTCTGTCTTTCAGCATGCTCACTTGTTGTGCTGCTTGTACTATCACTCTACTTAGAACGATGAGGCTCTGGGTAAAAAGACACATAACCCAGCAGGCATGTGCACTCTACTTTTGTCTCTCCATTAAGGTAATCTTTGAGTGCTGCGAGGCACTGCTGTGCCAGGAGAGGAGAGTTAAAAGGGGTGAAATTGACGGCTGGGCAGAGAGAGCTGGCCATCAGCAGAAGGTCAGCCTGCGTGTCTGTGCTGCTGGACTTGATAATAGGCTGAGAGAATCAGGAGGATCCTGGCTGCCTCACCCAAAACTGACAGAGACAACTGCAATCTGTTGCTCCCCGCAAGGTGATGGGAACGCCTCCTCTTTCATTAAAACAAGAACAATCTCATATGACGCACCCCTCTTTTCACCTTCTCCTCTGCCTCAGTCTATCCATCATCTGCCTCTCTCCCTCCCACCTACCCACCCACCCACCCCCAAAACTTTGTTTCCCAGGGTAACGCTGGGGAATTCTGTGGAGGCAGCCGAGTTAAAATTGCGTCAGTAGTGCGGATCCATCGACGCACCTGTTAATACTCGACGGCCTGCACTCAGACAATTAGAGCGAGTTACAGCCCCCCGGTGCCTTCCCTGGGGCCTGCTGTAGCTGGAAACAACAAATGTGTGTGCACCCAACTGGAGGCTGAATGCAAGAGATGCTGTATAAGTGTATACAGAGAGAGAGAGAGAGAGAGAGAGAGAGAGAGAGAGAGAGAGAGAGAGAGAGAGAGAGAGAGAGAGAGAGAGAGAGAGAGAGAGAATAGAGAGAGAGACAGGCAGTGAGCATAATGCATCTCCTTGTTTCACTTGTCATCCCGGTAACAGCCGGCTGTCTTTCTCTCTAATAACAGCAGTCCAACAGCGGGTGAGAAAGCCTCTTAATTACAGCCTGTTGCTGATCCAGGTCAGTCGGCCCACTACTGCCACTGGGTGTGAACAAGACACTCCAGCCACACCTCATTACATCAGCGCTGCTCAGTTTACCACACAGGGGAGGCGGATGCTACCTTCAATAAGATGCTAGATGGAGACAGACGGAGGTAGTAAGAGTTTAAGAGATGGTAGAGGGGAAACAGGATGTTCGGGGAGCGATGGGGCTCCACGCCGGCCTGCATACAGAGAGAGTGTGGAGCGCTACTTCAAAAGAGCCCCACCTCCTTTGACAGCGGGGCCTGGACCTCTGATCTCCACAGGGGGCGTCACTGAGTGGCAGCCGCAGATGGAGGGTGCCTCAGTGGAAGACCCGTGTGGTGCATGCATGGTGAGGGTCGTAACGCGGTGTAAATCAACCACAACTCAGTTCACCCACCTTTTTCAACTGTTATGTTATAAAGTCATATTATACACTCCGGTAAGTACCATCTGGCAGATCTAAGTTACTTGAAAAAAGGGTGTTTTCATGGAAATAAAGCATAGATTAATACCTAAGTGCTGACGTAGTGGTTCGTCTTATGGTGTTGTGGTGATGACCGCCTGCAGTTCAGGGTTTACCCACCTCTTCATTCACTGTTCGTGGTTCTAACCTTTGCTTCATATGCTGTGAACATTATGCGCACCTGAATTACAATAGGGGCGTTAAGCGCTGAGAGCACGAACGCCAGAGACGGTGGACTCTCCAGGGCTGAGTCATCATAATAACGTGAGAACGCTGCTGCTGACAGTACAAACCACGTATAGGGCATTGTAATAATATGCTTGGCCCACTGCCCTGTGTATCCAAAGCCAAGACACACACATACAAACACACCCACACACACACACATACAGAGCTCGACATAGAAATGTGCAAACTACTCCAATATTTTTCTTTAAACTACCTGCAGAATCACATGCTAAATGACCATCCCATATTATTGGTAATAATTATCTGATACAATATTGATTAGATTATATTCTCTTTCTGCCTGGCCCCTTCCACAGGGAGGACAGAGTACAGGGTGGGAACAAAACTGCACCCCTGGATCCAGTAGGGATTCAGCGTCAAGACATTTCAGCAGGGCGGGTCCTGGCCGAGACAGAGGCTCCAATTCAGATCCTCCAGTTGAAGGGCTTTCTCACTATTCACTACACCCCCCCCGCCTGTTGTCTGCAGTATTAACCACAGTGGGCCCCCTCTATGCGGACTGAAACAGAGCGTGGCTGAAAGAGTGGCGACAGGAGGGTAATTGTGTAGACTATACCTGGCTGGATAAATGAGTAGCTGCATTGATTTATCTCTACCTCATTTCACTCGGTGTTACTTAGACCCTGAAAGTGCCCCTATAAACCCAGAACTGTGGGCTGGTTACCTCTTCCTATCCGCACACACATTCACATTTGAGCACACAAAAACAACAGTATGCATGCACAAAGAAAGATAGCAACCACATTAATATTTATCTGTACAGATCAAATTAATCCTGCTTCTGTCACACAGGCAGGTATTGCTCCAGTGTGTGTGTGTGTGTGTGTTGCGTGTGTCTCAGCAGGTGTGCATGCAAGAGAGAGAAAAAAAAAAAGAAGAGACAGGGCGAGAAGAGAAAGAGCACACTGTGTGTTTTTAAGCTAATCTCAACGGATTCAGTGGAGCAGCACGACACAGTACACTGCTGAGCCAGTGAGCCAAGCGATGAAAGCGGCAACAAAACAAAGCATTAAAAGCCCAATTCGGAATTGGAGAATAGTGTCACCTGCGCCGCCACGGTCACCCCATCCAACCGGCTTTTCTTAAGTCTAATGACTTAAATGGATTCACTGAACTCTTGAGACCGTGGACTGACAGTGTGTGATGGATAAATACATTTAAGTACAATTTAAATTTGTTTTGAAGATGCAAAATATTTTGGTAATACTTTATTTGGATCAGGTGACAAAAAGTAGAAGTGTCATTCAGCCCAGTCTGAATATCTACAGTCTGCTTGTCATACTATTATGAGTATCACTTCAAACTCAGTAGACTTTTTAGTGACACATTATGGTAACTTTACTGGAAGTTAGGTATCAACATTGGACCATCCAAATAAAGTGCGACCAATGTTTTGTTTGCATTGCAACTGTATTTGTTTGTAGGAGTTTGTTATGCTTCCATGCAAATGTATTTGTTGCAACATTTTAAGTAAGAATTATAGGACTGTGTTTTGAATTCCAGTGGGATATGAAAATGGCAAGAGTGTGTTTTCGACTGGTAAGTCCTTTCACTTAAAGTTGGAACATTTTTGCATGTACCAATTGATTATATTCTCAATAGCATTCTGGATTGGGGCTTTAAAGCTTAAAAATTGCTTTCCCAAACCCCAAAATATTAATTTATTCTGACCAAACAAAACACAAAAAACACCCGACAAGCAGCTGTTAATTATAATGAAATAATTACTGCGGATGAGCAAACAAGTTAATTTGGTTGCAGAGAGAGAGAGTCAGAGAGAGAAAGTGAAAAAGAGAGAGAGAGAGAGGGGGGGGGGGGGGTGAGAAGCAAACTAAGGATAGACTAGTCAGGCTTTCCTGAGGGGTTGAACGCAACTGTTTATCATGCAAACAGGCCAAGTCTGGTGGAGGCAGGTGGATAAAAACACCAGTCCAATCAGGAACTGCCAGCTGTACACTCTCACAATCAAAGATTATGCTGCTATTATCTCTCTCCCACATCGATGCATCTCTGCCTCAGATCACAGCATAACAGCACATGGAGAAGCGCTCGGAAAGCACTGCTTCTTGAAAGGGGCGATGGTGCTATGAATAGACTTCGGTAGGCCTTCCTGCCGATGTACTGCACCTCCTCGCCTGACAGATAGGGGGAGGCACAGTTAATAAGAACCGCCACCGCTGCTGGTGAGAAATGAGAGCAGAAAAATACTGAGGTGGAGGTCACTGTTAATAGAGATGCCCCTGTGACGGCTGCCAAGGACTCCATACTAAATCACTCAGGTGTAATAGGTCATTACCTGTCCCATAGGCACTATATCATTCACTGTACTGCACACACGCACACACACACACACATCCAGATGCCTGTTGGTGCATAGAACTTTTCAAAGCACCCAGTAGCTGAAATGTGACTAACGGAGTGAATTTTGGTCTAGTAGCTTAAGCAGCAAAGAAAATCTGAGGCCATAAACGGAGGATTTAAGGAGCCTTCTATATCTGCGCTGATACGAAAAGTGTCTGCATATTCATGAGATGAGCAGGGTTATTATGAGGGAGGGGGCAAAGCCAGAGGATGAAGGCAGCAGGGGAGCTATAAATCTTCTCGCAATTGTGCTTCTGCTGTCTGTGTGTGTATGTGTGTGTGTGTGTGTGTATGTGTGTGTGCGGGCTTGTGCCTGAAATATATACTGTGGGTTCATTAAATTTGAGTTCACTCTGGACAGGCCAGGGTCTGTTTAAGGTCTGTTTCTCTCCTCCACGGCCCCAGAGGCCGATGTACTGACAGCATCAGGCTGATTACACAACAGCCTTCTGCTGGCACGCTGCCAAGGCCAGAGCCTGTCAATAGGAAACTAGAGGTGTCAAACCTTCCAGGTATGCGTGTAGGAGAGTGAGAGATGCAATGGCTTTTTAATGATATCGCAAGAACAACTTCCAACTTCTAAATCTCTTTAAATGCTACCTCGGGCAAAATCCTCTACCAAGTAAATAATGAGAAGAGTTGTGAAATAAAGAGATCATAACTTGAAGAATCAAGACTCGTGTAGAGAATGGAAGCGTTAAGTTTTGTCTCTCCAGTGGGAAAATGACTTGAGAACACTCAAAAGATTTCAACAGACAAAAACCATCTTATTTTGCTGCTGTGACAGGATAGAGACACTGAGAGATTCAATTACTGGAGCATTGTGAGCTGTTAAACAATAACAAAGCGAATGTCATCGATGTTTCAAGGTGGCGCAGTCAAAAAGCACATTCATTTTTACTGACAGGGTCCTGAAGCTGAAACACTTTGTCCATCCTCCTCCATCCTCCTCCTCCTCCAACAACTGTGAAAACTAAGCTTGTCTGGTCTGTCAGGTCAAACAAATGAATGCAGTATATCCCTTTAAGTTTACAGGCTGACTGCCAACATGGAAGAACTGACCCAATTTGGGCTTGTTTTTTCTCTATAGACCTGACGAAAATTAGGCTACTGTTGCCCAAGTGGATTCAACCCACCATCCAGTCAGGTTCCACTGCCAAAGTCAAACACACGGCACTGAAGTAGAAGTGGATGTTAATTGAAAATGACATGTACTCTATATTTTTTTTTTATCTAATTAAACACTTAAGCACCAAAATAATGCCCTTAACAAGATTATTATTATTCTAATATCATTTGACTGGAGTGAAAGCCGAAACCCGATTTGCACTGCTAAGATTGGGAGCCTGAGGTTTCCTAATGATCGTGTAATGATGTGTAATTTGCACTAAATCTTGTCATCGCTGCTAGTTAAATAAAGGGGATCTCAGTTGCTGGGTGAGCAGCACTGTTTAGGCTACTTCTCTTACGGGGCAGGATTATTGAGCGGGCTCTGACATGTAGTTCGTTGACTCCCCTCCCTGCAGACCTGCTGCCAAGCCCGCTGTAGCATTAGCGCGTTGCCATTCTCATTCCAGACAGAGCCAACAGGCTAACTTAACAAGCGCTCTCCCACTGGAACACATCTGTTGTCAGATTAGCCGGGCTCTAGCCATGGGTTATCAATCAAAATGCTGAATTACATTACACAGTAAAATTCATCACTTACATCAGCTGATTAAATGATTTACCAGAACAGATGCGGGCGAGAGCGATGGAGAGGCGCTGAAAGACAAGGGGAATGTAAAAGAGAGGACAAATTCTGCTCCGTGAGCCAAACAGCAGCAACTGTGTGAACAGTGAAATTGAGAAAAATCACTTCAAAGTTTATCTCCTGCTGTGAAAAAAGTATTCTCGGCACAGCAGTGGACCATATTAATTAGTAGCATTATCATTTAAGGGATTTACAGCATTTATGGGTGTAATTTTTACTCTATATTTAAATCAAAGCACTAGTCATGACCTTTGAACTTTAAAACGCCCAAAAGCAGTTACTAATATGTGCGTTTGTATTGCACTGGAGCTGACCAATGGGCATCCGATGGAGGCAGGTGTGAGGCAGGGAGCTGTCTGTTGGTGACAGGTGTGACGGGGAGGCCGGGCTGCGGAGGTAGCGGGGCACATGGTGATTAGCACTTCAAACTACGCAACACCAGCTGAGGCCATGGGAGCGAGGCGAGAGACGAGGACCTCAGGGAGAGCGGGGAAGATGAAATTGACGAGAACAAATCGGGATGATAGTTTGGTGGAGACGGAATAGAGTCGGGGAAGATGAATGAGTCGAAATCCTCGGGATAAGCCCACGCTGTTAGAAGCAAAACATTACGCTTACACCTCTGCTTTAGCACAGTTGTCCTCATCGCTGCGATAGTACAGGAGGTTTTTTTATCCCCTCCGAGGAGAAGTTGGGTTCACAAGATTAGTCTCTCCTCCTCTACCTGGAGGGGGAGGACAAGGACAGTCGCAGAAGTGCTGATTTCCCTCTAATCAGGAGAATAACAGCAGCAATTTTCCTCCTTCGACGGGATTTACCTTGACAGTTTAATTGGAATGCTGGCTGCCAGAACTTTTTTTAATTAAAAGAGCGGGTGGCAAAAAAAAAAAAAATCACTTCGAAGAAAATGAAAAAGAAATAAAAAGGATCAATCAAAACAGCCAGTCAGTCATTAGGAGAGACGAGCATGACAGTGGTTGTCACTGAACATCGGTCGCCTTGGCAACAGGTCAGCTGTTATACAAAGCTGTCTGCAGTCAGCTTCCTCTCAGTCGCTAGTCGTGGGCGCACGCACACACACACACACACACACACACACACACACACACGCACACACACACACACACATTGTAGAACATGCATACAGTTGAAGGTTGCACAGGCATGATGGTGAGACACGCAGCTAGTGACAGATGTGGCTCAGGCAGGGCAGGAGAGATTACAAGTTGTCGACTCAACATGCCACCGCTCTGTGTTATGATTCACACAGTCAAGTGTCATTCTACAAAATGCTCTCTGTCAACTGGCATCGGGGAGGTGGGGGGGGGGGGTGGGGGGGTGGATGGAGAGTCTGGGACTGGAGGTACAGAGGAGAGGCTGTGAGATTTACAGAAACACAAATAAATCCTCCTCTTGCTTCTTCAAATCATAAAAACTGTAACATTTGATTTTGCGTAAATAAAAAACAACTCTCGTCCAACAGAAATCCAAATAAACCATTGAATTTGCTTGCTACACATGTTGAAACAATGTCAAAATAAGAGCACAAAGACACTTGTGTATTTGAAGTAATGTGAAAGGCGTGACGCGGATAAGAGATGAAATCCGACATCTAGTATTGTAGCCTGTTAAGGAGTATTTTTGCCGTCTTGTCACGCCTGTTGTCATCCCAGTAAGAGGGGGGGTTGCTGAGCGGCACACAGCAGTCCCTAGTGGGGTGTTGCTGTAATTGCTTGTTCCACCAGTCCCCAGAGGATACCACAAAATGGGCTGCAGCAGAGCTTGGTAAAAGCCTGCAAAACAGCAACCCCACCCCCTGCCTTACATCTCCCATCATCCTCTCCTCCCTCCCTCCCTGCCTGTCTCTCTGACACTCTTAAGCGTGAGCAAAAGATGTTCAGCCACTCTGGGAGAGGAAGAGTGCAAGTTCAAGAAAACTCAAAACTAGCTGGAAGGCAAAACTTTGGCAATTTACTTCTTTCTATTCAATATGTAGGCTTATGTTATGCTGCATGTCAATCGCTGCAAATACAGTCTATTTTTTTGCTATTTTTCTGTTTCTGCACAAACATCACTATTATTATCATCACTATCATTACCATCAGTATTCTCTGGATCATTATACACATTGTGAAAATATGGTTTGTCAGAAGAATTCATAATGATTTTATTCTTTGCTCTTTTTCAGCCATCTGGCTTAATGTTTGGTAGGGTTGCATAATACAGGCAAAATTTCTTATGAATGTTCCTGAATATTGTGATTGTACTGCGGATTGTGATAGATGTGGACACTGCAATATCTACACTTCTACATTTCTCCCTCAGTAGTTGAAAAAAACAGCAAAATGTGTTTGCTCTCTTTCAATACAATAAAACATTTGAAGTGCTCTGGGGCTGTGAGGTTCCACAGAGCAGCAGAATAGCTTGTTTAGAGGCATTAGAGGCAACGCATTTTTCCTCTGATAAAAAAAAAATTGCAACCTCTAGCAGATAGTATTACTTTTTTTTTTCGATTTCATATCCTGCATTTTCTGCAATATGCACCATTTCTCCACCTCTATGTATTAGGCTATTGTAATGCCTTGACCCAGTACCTGACTCTGAGAAATTTGTTTCGTTTGCACATCCTGCCCATCCATCACTTCTCCCTCCGTCACCTTTGTGTGTTTGTGTGTATCATTGACAGGTTGGTCATTATGTCCTTGTATCCACTACATTAGTCCAGACGCTAATGGGCGTGCAGTAATGTACGCCACACCATAGTGTATGTGTGTGTGTGTGTGTATCTATGTTTGGATGCAGTTTTTTTTCCCTTCATTGATCACAGGGCCATTGATCTTGGCACACAGGCATAAAGGGTATTAGCTCATTCTTCGGCTGCTTGGAGCGCTGCAGCTACGTCCTTCTCCTCCTTCCTGTCCTTCCTCTTTCTTTCTCTCTCTCTCTCTTCCTTCCTTCCGCCAGTATCGCATGAGTTGCGGGCGTCTCACTGGGGTTGCTGTGTGGAAGGAGGAAGGGGCGGGGCAGGCTTACAGATGGATGCGTGGGTTTCTGCGGTGATGTACCGTAGGTGAGCGGGGAAGAGCAGCCAGTTGGCGCAAAGAGGAGTGATGACGAGTTAGATGTTAACAAGCTGTCACTGCCAACACAACACAGCACCAACTGCAACAACAACAACAGTGATGACAACCCCCTGACAAGCCTGGTATAATAAACAACAACCATTGTTCCACCCAGAGAGGATAGGTACAAACCACAGGGCACTAAGTTAATTTAAAATTAATGCGTCTAGGGGGAAAATGAAACCTGTATCTTTTCCAAAAGAGGGCAAGGAAGACTCTGCTGTAAATTATGAGTGGTTTTACTTGGTGAAAGTTAGCAATAGCGCAGCGAAGTTCACCGTCACCCTTCCAGACTAGCCTCGATCTATCAGCTCACTCCCAAATGGCTGAAAATGCAGCGGGAGAAGTGACCGCTACACAGAAGCTTACCGCAGCAGGCCACGGATTAGAGAATGCTGCATTAAAACTTTCCTCCTTAAAACTGCAGCAGCCGCAATCAATCACGCCGGTTAAAGTGTATTCAAGTTAAATTGTATTCTGTGACAATTTAGTTACTTTAGTCTGTTTGTGACTTTAGTGGTGTTGTCAGGAAATCTCATTCACTGGGGTTGTGTTCAGCGAAGCAGTAAACACACATGGTTTCCCTTTCCCCACTCGTTCGCTCTCTCTCTCTCTCTCTCTCTCTCTCTCTCTCTCTCTCTCTCTCTCTCTCTCTCACACACACACACACACACACACTCCCACCCTAAAGCATAGCCCAATCGGCCTAGTCTTTTTTATAATGTATCTCTCACATAAAATATTCTAATCTTGGAGACTTCCAACTTCCATATATGCCCATCTTTCTTATCCTCAGAATACATGTGACCGAACGCCATGACCCCAGGTTGATATAACTTTACAGGAAACCCATCAGAAACATCAGAATATCAAAAAAAAAAATTGAGCAAAATGCAAATAATCTATTGACACTTTTTATGTAACCATTTTAAACCTCTGAATGCTAAGATCAAGAATCTCTCACACAATGTGCATGTTTTTTTCATTTTGAATCACATATTGTATGAAGCTGAATGGCGTTGGACTTTGAGGCAGTCATGCTAACATTTCCAAGTCGCCCATTACTACGAACACTGTGCAACATTTACCCAAGTAAAAGTGACATTTCTGATGACTCCGAAGTGCAATCTGATTGGATGTGTTCCCTCTCAGCCTTGAGGGAGCCACGCTGCCAATCACACCCACGGGAAAGCTGCCTCTCTGGGGAGGACACACATGCGTAGACTGTATGCCATCACGCTCTTGGAGCTAAATACTTTTGGGGCCTAGCTCTTTAACGAGTAAGGGTGGTACCTCTCATTTTCCTACTATCTGAAATGGAAAAAGAGGCATCAAGAGCTTCTCCATTTTGTTCCTCCCCTTTCGTCCTGCCTCCTGCTGGCCGACTGAAGCTATAATCCCGACAATCGTGAGCGTTCTGCCCCAGAGCCCCAGAGCACTTGGCAGAGCAGCCCACGGCTAATCCAGCAAGCAGTAGCGCTGACTCACAACTAGCTGAGAGACAGAGAGAGATGGAGACAGATAGAGAGAGAGAGACAGCTAGAAAGAGAGAGAGAGAGGCTATTAAGAAACGGAGGACAGAAAGCATGGAGGTGGATGACAATTAGAGAGCAACAGACCAAAACCGGAATACAGAGGTTGGCAGAAAGAGGTTGGTGGAGAGGAAACAAATTGATAGTTTAAGTGCTGAAAACCAGGTGAAAAGGGGAGGTGGATGAGGAGCAGGGAGAAGTGGGCCAGGAGGAGGCTTGGTTGGGGGGGGATGGGGGGAATGAAATAAGAGTCCCTAAAAAGCAGAAGGAGCAGGCATTGAGGCCAGAGGCCGGTTGAGCGATGAGAGAGGAGGGAGCGGAGAGAGGGAAGCAGGGGTGTGCAAGGTGTCCTCCAAATCCATTTGTCAGCCGGAGACTCATTAGTGGTTGTGAGTGGGCGTCTGGTTATAAATAGGTTTTGGAACGTGTGTTTGACAGGAGGGAGTCCAGGATTTGACGGCGGGACATTAATCTCACCAGAGAACTCCCTGAAGACAGACGGACAGACAAACAGACGGATCTCCCAAAAACAACCGCACGATTTTATCGGTGTCAGCAACCCTACCTACTGTCTCTCCCTAGCCTGTTCCCCTCTGTCTCTACCTCCATTGTGTAATTTCCTGCTCATAACGCAGCTGGCTTCTGCTTATGACGTGCAGCTGCAAGGACCTTGATTTGATTGATCCTTTAGAAGCCTCTTTATCCTTTAACCTGACGTTTTGTTTCATTTCGTTCAAAGCAAAAACCTTGCCTCACTCCATCTTAACCTCATCGCTTCTTTTCTCCTGCCTTTTCACTTTCTCTCCCGAGTTCTGACTGAAGAGCTCTTCATGCTTCACTAGACGCTTTTGAGGTATTTCCAGTTCATGCTTAAAAGCTTGTCAGTCACTCACGGCATCTTCTCCAACCTCTTTGTCTCTCTGTCTCTCTCGCTCTGCTCTTATTTGCATCCCTCCCCTATAGTCCCTGAAAACTCACCGCTCTCACTGCCTCTTTTCTTCTTACCGCCCACCCCGCTCCAAAACAGAGAAAAAAAAACCTCTAAATGCTCTCATCACCAGCTGACATCTGACCTTTGTCTGGTTCTGACCAGCTGTTCCTCTCGCCCTCTGGCTAGTCAGAGCAGATGTGTACAAATGCTCCATTCTCTCCATCTGTAGATGGCGCATTTAGCTACAGCTTCGCCCTCATGTCCCCCCCCCCCCACCACCTCTTGCACACACACACAAACAATTTCAAGCTCCACAAATCCAGTCTCCCAACACATCAGTACAAATCCCCCACCCGACCCACCTACGTCCTGCGGGTGACCCCCCGCCGACCTCAGCAGGGCCTTTTGACCCCGATGGACTGTGGATCATATGGACATAAAGCTGTCGCCGTGCCCGGGGAATAAAAGGGAGAGGCTCACAGCCACGTCTCAATCAGCACCTCAAGCCATTGGAAAATAGCTAACCCCATGCTGCTTTAGACCGGCTGATCATTACTAATGACCGGTGTAATGATTCAGTCTGGTCCCCTCACTCATCACTACCTCCACCTCATGACAACTGACTGCTCCTGATGTGGCGCACAATCCATATAGACATAAATATTTACAGTTTCCCATATAATAAAATACTGTGGCAGAAATTGTCAGTATGGGCTTGCTATCTGCAGCCTATCAAAACCAACTGGATGCTTTAGCAATGAATTGTATAAATAAGCAGATGTTCAATACTCATTTTTGAAGTTGTTTTTTTTGTTTTTGTTTTTTATCAAAGTAATTGTCACAGCAGTATAGCAATAAAAATACTCAAAAAGCTTAGGAAAGGGATTTGGAAAGGACTTATAATAGGAATAAATATACTGTTGCTACACAGAAAATGTCTACTGCTGTCAGCCGCTTAATCCATCGTATGTGACTAAGGCTGGGGATACACCACACAACTTTTAAAATCCTAACAGATTATGAAATGACTGGGCGTATACACTAACCGACTGGTTTCTGCTGATTTTTTTATGACGACTGAAAAACTGGGGATCACACACTTAATGACTACACCAGATGAGGGATCACACACTACTCGACTTGTCACTGCAACTGAACCAAACTGAATGCACCAAACTCACATGAAAACACGAGCTCGCTACGAGATGCCGGTAACAAAGCAAACACAGGGATACAGCATAAATTCACATTATACATTTTTATGGGTAGCGTACTAGAGCTTGTTGTTGTTGTTGCGCCACCATCTGCATGGAATAAAGACCATCTGCATGGTCATTCTATTTTCTTTTCAGAAACAGAAAATAAAAAATGGATGATTTAATTTTCATTTCAAAATCCAAAAATGGAAAACCGAAATATACAAGGCATTGTCCGTTTTTTTGAGAAACGGCAGATACAACATTTACAAAGGACTTGATTTTCCTTTTCTCCTTTGTAAAACAGAAAATAAAATAACAAAAATTAAAAAAGCCCATTTTGGGATTGCAACAGATTGCAATACAGAGCTGTGCGTCTTTCAGCACCATCAAGGCCTGGAAAGCGGAAAGGAGAGAGAGAAGCAGAGAGGGAGGAAAATAGAATTACCAAAAAATACACAGACCCAAAATGCATTTACATAAAGGTGTGGAAGTCAGTATGGACTGCACAGACTGCAGAGGGAGCTGGAGGTGAGCAGCAAATGTGAATCAAATACCTGTTGCTACATAATGGAGCCAAAGCTATGAAGTGGGAGCTGAGAATGTTTGTAGGCGATGTTGGCTACGGTGCCAGATGATTACTACTATCGACTACCAACCGGACATGTAGGCTAATAAATAGTAATTATAACTTACTTTCCGGTCTAAAATCGGCATCTGGCAGCCAAGGTTTTGTGGAATCAATAATTGAGTCTTCCCTGTATTTTTTTTCCTGTGTACCTTGGTACCAGAAAGATTGGTAGGCCTATCTATAAATGTATTGTATGAAGAATTAACTAGTTGATTGCTCCTTGGTGTGGGCTAAACACCGTATTGGCTTGTTATGGCATAGCTTTATAGTTTTTCATTGGCTATTGACGGGATCCATTCTTATTTGAGTTGTTGACGAGTACACACTACCCGACTGCGTCCAGATTCCGCTTGTAAAAATCAAACATGTTTGATATAATCGTAGTGGCTCCGACTCACGTCGGGAGGCAAGAGATTAGAGTCTGTTCCCCTCACACACTTGTCGATTAGAGTCTGTACCCCTCATACACTTATAGATTTTCTGTGCCAACTGGCCACGCCGACTGCCCCAAAATCTGCAGACTAGTACAGACCAGGACAGACTCGGCCCGACTGTGAATCCTGGCTAAAATCGGCGCGATAGTTGTCTAGTGTATCCCCAGCTTTAGGTGATGACTGTCAAGACCTCCAAAACCTAACAAAGCTTTTGATGTTACACCAAAGAACATGAGCATATCAAACAAAGTATGCTTGAATCTTGCAATATGCTGTGGATTTGTAAACATTGGGAGATTTACTGACATTTGTCATGCTTCAGGGGATGAAAAAAGTTCTTAATTTAGTTTTCATTGCTTTGGCTATCATGTTATTTTCTCAAGTACAAATAATGTAGCCAAATAAATAACTTCACCCTTCTTTAAGAAAATAATTCCCCATTTGAAGATGGCTGGCTTAGCTCAGTGTTAAGTGTTTTACAGGGAGCTAAAGAAGTTGGTCTTTCTATGTGGCATAAAATTTAGTCGCTTCTGGCACACAAATCCCTGTGTGGGTTCATGGACACATAAGGCTTTCCAACAGGGCAGAATACTGTGAAGGGAGATCATCCTTCAACTGGAGAACCCAGGTTTAAGCCCCTGTGTCTGCAAGCATCCACCCTGCTGAGGTGTCCTTGAGCAAGACACTGAATCCCCTCTGTAGCTGACCTCTGACCTCCCTGTGGAGGAGGGGCAAGAGGAAAGAGAATTTCCTTACAGGGATCAATGAGGTATCGCATTACATTATTACAATAATTACAATATTACTGTATTATTACTACAGTAAAGCGTCACATTACATTATCATTTTCCCCTAATGATGTCATTCACATGCTTTTATATTGCACCCATTAGTAAGAAAATCATACATTAGGAATATATGCAAATTAAAGTGGGGCAACTGAGGTAATACAATTTTTAAGAAGTAGTTTGCCATTGCAGATGGAGTCTAAATATAGCCTGAACGCCTGTGGTGAGTGCAAATCCCGTGGAGAGCTAATGGCAGAGGTTGAGTGTTCATGTCATGTCAAGGTGAGAATACTGCAAAAAGAAAATGTACCAAAGAGAAATATCACTTTGAGGGTAAGATAAAACTCTTGTGAATACTGCCACAGCCCTTTATCTCCTCTCTACTCTCTTTTCTTTCATGTCCCATTTCACCCTTGCATCTCACATTCCTTCTCCATGGTGGTGACAAATAGATCCAATGCTTCAACTTCAAATCTTGCTCGGGAGAGGGCGAGCCTAAACAAAGCTACTGTATCTTTTAAAGTGAGAAATTACCTGCTGTATAAGAAAGTAAACTGTAGTTCACAAACACACTGTCTCCGTATTGAACCAGGTGTTATTCCTATGCATCGAAAAGTTATCTCAAGCACGGACCAAGTCACAGTTTACATTTAAAGTTCAAAGCCGCGCACAAAAGCGCTGACTTATGCAAACACACACACACACACGCACACACACAGACAGTCTACAATCCATCACAGAGCATACATGTATCTACTCCACAGCGTTCTGACACAGTTATAAATCCCAGCACAAACACAGACAGTGGCTGCTCACTTCTCATCTCCCACCGCCTATTCTCTAGCTGTCTGCCGTCCTTTAAACCCATTTTATGAAGACAACAGAGTGTAGGTGTGTTTTGAAGAGTTGGATGGGGAAAGTCAGTGATGCAGGGAACGTATGCCTTTTCTCTCTCTGGGGCTTCTTCTTTGCTAGAAGTGTGTGTGCGTGTGCGAGTGCGTGTGTGTGTTAGATGGTCTGAGTCCATGAACCTTGCATCCTCCTGGCACTGATCCCACTTGCACACAAACACATGCATGCACACACACACACACACACACACAGACACACACATATTAGCTCGCTATTCAGTGATGAGATCGAACTGAGGGCATGATGAATAAATAATGGTTTAAACTCTGGAGGTTTGCCTGACTAATTAACAGGGGAAAAAAGCTTCTTTTCAAGAAGCAACAGTACAAGAGAGGAAGAGAAGGCCGAGTGTTAAATCAAGGATCACTGCACAGGCTTCATACACACTGACAGATGCACACTGAGATACACACACACACACGCGCCCATACACACTACAAACACACGTATAGTGTACACACGCGCACACACTCATTTGCGATTCAGTCCGCTGTGAAGGGAAAGACAAAGGAGGGGAGGAGAGGTGTTGGCCTCTATTGACTCAAAACCCTGTGGGCTAATGAGAACCCCAGCACACAGACACACACACACACACACACACACACACACACACACACACACACACACACACACACACACACACACACACACACACACACACACACACACATTACTGTTATATCCCCCTCTGAATGTGAAGGCAGTGTGTTAGCATCCCACCACAATCCTCTTCATCTGAGGTTTCATGGAGGAATACCTAGAGAGTGAAATCTGTCCTCACTCCCCAGAGATGCTAGCAGCTATCAGGCCACCTGGTTGCTTGTCACTGTCATGGGCTATGAGCTTCCTGTGCAAGTATGACATGGCCGTCAAGCTGCGCACACACACACACACACACGTACACACACACACACACACACACACACACACACACACATATGCTGTCATTGAGGTTATTATAGTGGTATAATTATGAGCAATATCCACTCTAGCCGACCCAGATGTCCCGGTAATGTCTTCCAACTAGTTCTCCCTGGTCGTGCGGCGTCAACAGAGCAGCACCAAACACCGTAGACAGACGAGAGAGGGAGACAGCAAAAATGAGGCAAAGTGGGAAAAGGGAGTGGCAGCGCTGACTGACTGAGGGCTTTCGTTTGCCATGTTGACATCTCCTTGGTAACAGATATGTGCAATATGCAAGGACTACCAGGAGGAAATGACATTACAGTGCAGTCAGCCATTACAAACACATCAAATAGAGATCTAGGCTTCAACAGCAACACAAAAAACATTTTCAATCTAACGAACACGCATGAACGAATCAATTTGGTGGTATTTTTGACAGCAGAGGCTACAACAGATATCAAATGAGCTAAAAAAGTGACTGAAGACCTCGCTACAAATGACTTAAAAAGTTCCAAAGGGCGCACAGAGTTTGCGAAGACGCTTGTCATGAATCAGGCAGCAGTAGCAGCAGTAGCTTGAGTCCTGGAAGAGCCACAGAGCTCCACAGCCTTTGAACATACAGGCAGACAGCAGAGCTACGTGACTCTCATGACAACAACCACACACACATATGCACAAATACACTGTCTCACACACACACACACAAACACACACAAACACACACACACACACAAACAAACACACACACGCAGATCCAGTGAGTCCCTCAGTGCTGCAGGTTATCGAGACTAAATACCACAGCCTTCCAAGCAAATGCACTGACTAAAAGGATGCCCTAAAAACAAAGTGAGAGAGGAAATGGGGAAGAAGAGCAGGATATGGAAAATGGAGTAAAGAGACAAAAGGGAATGGGACTGGGACAGACAAATGGAGAAGGAGGAGGAAGAGGGAAGAGGAGGAGAGGGGAGAGGGGACCACTTTAAGCGCCCACCTGAGGGTTTCCCAGCATTCTCCATCCGCGCTCCTTTCAGCCCTCTATCCCTCTCCTTTTCGTCTAGGTCATTCCATCACTCCACCCATCTCCTCACTCACCCCAAACCGTCTCCACCTCACTGGGACACTGGCTCAGGCAGAACGGAGGCACGGATTGTGTAAAACGGAAGAGAGGGAGGCAGGGAGGGAGGAAAGGATTGTGAAAGGGCGAGAGGGAGGAGGCGTATGGGAAGAAACCGAGGGAGAGAGAGAGAGAGAGAGAGAGAGAGAGAGAGAGAGTGAGAGTGAGAGACAGAAAGCAAGAGAGAAAGAGAGGGAAAGAGGGAGATGGTGAGTGAGAGAAGTAAGGCTGCCAGTTCCTAACATTGTCTCTCCCTTCTCTCTGTCTGGTTGTGTGTCCCTGGCTGTCCGTCTCTCTTGCTCGCTTCTCTCTTTCTCTCTCTCTCTCTCTCTCTCTCTCTCTCCATTTCTCTCATTACGTCCATCTGAGTGGCTGTGCCAAGCTAGCAGGACAGCGGGAGAGAACATGGCTCGCTGTGGCCCTAAAACACCTTACCGACTGGCTACCTCCTGCTGCTGTGGCCACAGACTCTGGACCTGTGTGCACTGGTTGTATGCTGGGGGCCATCGAGTGAGTGAGTGTGTGTGTGTATGTGTGTGTGTGTGTGTGTGTGTATGTGTGTGTGTGTGTGTGTGTGTGTGTGTGTGTGTGTGTGTGTGACACCGTCCTGTCAGGCAGCCAGAGCAGCAGATTACTGACGCTCCACTGGCACGTCCCAATTCATCCGTCTCTCCTGTCACCCCGGCAACACCTCCGCTCCCCGCCTGCTCTGCCCATCCTCCGCTCATCCCCCTCTCCCCCATCACCCCCCACCCCCCCATCCTCCATCTGCCTCCACTTCTCTCTCTCTCTGACTCTCCACTCTCTCTATACCTCTCTCTGCCTCACCCGAGAGTCTTAATTTAATCCATCTCCGAAATCTATACCACCGGAGCTACCTCCAGCCCACAGGAATAGCAAAGATGGTCCATCTCTCCATCTCGATCCGCTCTAATAAAAAGAGCCCCATCAAAGCAGCGTATACACACGCGGCCCCCAGGGTGCTTCCTTTGCTCAGATAAAGCCAGCCAATCACAGGCCTGGGAAGCAAGAGGAGTGGTGCGGTAATTAACACCAGTGGGCCGGGGCTTAGGTCCGTGTCAACGCCGCACACTCAAACTCAGCAAAGCTCCGAATCCACGATGACCATGGACCGGCGTTGTGATCAGAGTTGGCTGGAGGCGAAGCTTTGCTCCCTGTTCCTCTGAGATAGTGATGAGGTTTAATTAACATGGCAGATCCAGCCCCACCCGCTCCTGAGAGGGGCCTTCATAAAACGCAGGCAGAGGCTGGGGCAGCCCGCAGAGTGAGGACCCCTTGACAGACAGCATCGCAGGGGCCTGACCCCGGTGAGAGAGCATCTGTCTTGTGTGTGTATATGTGTGTGTGTGTTTCCGGGTGTGTAAGTATGTGTGCGAGTGAGCGGGAATGGCCCACCCACCAGTTTCACCGTACAGCAGACTGAAGAGGAGCGGTTAACACCCACAGATAACGTTGCCTATGCACAGCTTCACCTGCTGAGCGATGCAAGGTTAACAATGGCCACATAGGGCTAGACAACTGCTGAACACGCAGCTTTACTCCCCATGCAGGTTCAGTTGACACACCATTATGCATGCAGGCTCAGACGCACACACGCCTGCCATATAATGATCCCTATGTGTATGCCGCCTATGCTACTTATAGAAGCCTGTGTGCATGTACTGTATATATTTGCGCGTGGGTGTGCGTGTGGTCAGTGTTTGGGTGTGTGTTTAGCGTACACACGTGTGCATAAGTGACAGAGAGAGAAAGCGTGTTTTGAAGCTAATGCAGTAAGCTAATGCCTTACAAGGACAAGTAAACAATGAGTAAACAAAATGCCGTATCCTCCGCCTTTGAAAAACAACTCTCTACCCACCAAGCAAATTAGCACCTACAAATACATACAGATGAGAAATTAATGGCTTACTGTGTCCTCTATGACCTTATAATTATTCTGATTTGTGTACAGAGCAAGCGTACCATAATTGCATTAGCATCTCTGCAGGTTTACCCAATGTTCCAGTAGATAGAGAATTGTGATTCAGCAAGCAGATAGGCTGCCTTTTTGTGCGCACAAACTGTTAAGTATGAATATGTGTGTGTGTGTGTGTGTGTGTGTGTGTGTATGTGTGTGTGTGTTTGTGTGCCTGTGTGGTTGCATTAAATCATCTGAGATTTATTAGCTCAGTTACCACCAGTCAAACCCACTGACGTGCAATTATGCTCTATCAGCAAATAAATGATTTGGCCATTACAGGCCATAATTGGTTATGGAACAAAGAGTACAATATATTGTCCCTCTGCTGGCAACGGCTTAAAACCCTTTCTTTCTCTGGTATTAGTGGAGAACTCTACTTGCCCCTCATTTGCCCCCTCTTCCTATCCTCTGCTCCCCCTTCTTCTTCCTCTGAGCATTTCCCTGGAGGGCACCATCGCTCCTTCTTTCCCTTTATCTTTGCAGCGAGGCATCTGGAAACAGGCCCTGTCTCCGCCTCTCTCTATCACATTCAATCATCCCACTGTTTATTCAGCTCTCCGCCCTTCCCTCCATCTCTCCCCCTCCTCCTTTCCCCCCCCTCCTTGCATCCCACCCACCCAGCCTTCCTCTCCATGCTCGCTACTGTACGTCTTAGCTCTTAACCACGGCGTCGCTTATCACAGTCCAGCATCTGTCCATTTCTATCTACCTATCTCTCTCTCTCTCTCTCTCTCTCTATCTCTCCTCTCACTGTCGCCTTTCCTTTTTACATTTCCTCTCTGCCTTGGGGTGTCTTTGTCCAGGAACATGCCGTAACAAGGTATTAGTCACAAATACCTGGGAAAACCAATGCATCCTCCACTCTAAAGCTCCAGCTCCATCTAGGAAAGCTAGTAGTTAGTTATGTGTGGTTTCATTTCTGCATGGTCATGGCAGTTGGTGGTGACTACTTAGGACAAAAGAGAGAAAAGAAGAGAAAAAGGGAAGCTACTCCTATTCCATAGCTCACTTTTAATTGCTCCAAGTACAACTCCACACACAGAGATGAGACGGGTACCCCCCCCTTGCCCCCCCCCCCACTCCTCTGAGCAATGGGTGATTGGTGTCTAGCTATGGGCTAAGTAGGGGCAAAGCAGCCTGCTGCCTAGGATCGCTACCACACTGCAGCTAATTAACGCTGCCTCGCTCCGGTTCACCAACCTCTGTGCTACTGTCTTCAACTGGGCATCGTGATGAGACAGAGAGAGAGAGAGAGAGAGAGAGAGAGAGAGAGAGAGAAAGAGAGAGAGAGAGAGAGAGGGAGAGACTGTGATGACAGCCCAGCAAAAAGGAAGTGTAACCTTGTGGACCTTTGTGTGTCAAGGCTCATTTTGACGCTGGACGTTTACGGCCCCTCCCACATAGCCTGAGATATAGAGAGAGCTGGGGGGAAGAAGGACAGAGCTATCTGTGTGCAAGAGGACGGCTGAGGAAGATGCACCTGTCTCATTATGCCCCTGCTTGGCCACACAGGACACCTCTGTACCCTGCAGGGCCGAGCTACGCCACAGATAAGAGGAGGCCCAAAGAAAAACGTTGAGCAGATAAGAATTGGTCTTAGAAAATGCAGACACTGGCAAAACGGAGAAAGAGCTAAATAGAACTGTGTATGTGAGAGAGGAGAGTTACGGGAGTTAAGAGAGTTGAGAGAGAGTGAGGATGGATTTGCTGAGTAAATGGCCGTGAGCTAATTATGACGCTAACGGTAATGGATAGGCAGGGCTGTCCAGATTGCCTCATTTAAGGACACTTGGGTATCGTTTAGGTAATCTCGCTGACGGCCACGCAGTGGATGTGAGTCATGGAGACAATGTGCTGAGACAAATGGAGTGGGGGTCGACGCAGCCATTTTCACGGCAAAGACTTTTCTCACGTTTTGTACTGTAACATTCTGCACAACAGCAGTCAAAATGGCTGATATTAGACCCGCGGCTGGGTAGCAGAGGATGCAAGGGGTGTAGAAATAGCTCCATCTATCTCTGGCTGAGCTGACTTGGAGTGGAGGCGGTGCACAAAATCAGAGGGAACTCTACATGTGTTGCCTGAGTTTTGCCCTCCTTTGATCCACGGCTGGAGGCAGACCATGAGAACGAACATCGGCAACCCTGAGCAACCTTGCTGACACTGAGATATTCGTACGTACACCCACCCATCCACACACCCACACTCACACAAAACACCATTATTATTTCCTTGGGTATGGTCCTTTATGCTTTGGTTTATCCTAAAGCCGAGGACTCTCTCTATGTCAGCACTTCTTCCTTTTGTTCCTGGCATCCCATTCTCTCGATGACTTTTTCCCCCTCTTCTATCCTTTTCGCTAATCTGTTTTTTATCTCTCCTCATCCCTGACAGCATCTATGTATTATATCCACCCTTCTCCCCCCAACATCTCTCAGAGGATCCCTCAGAGGTGTTGTTGACTGTACGGTGGCCCACACTGCAGTAATCCAATGTTATTGGGGGTGCTATAACTCAGTTTTATGTGATCAGGAGCCCCACAGCCCCGGCTGCTGCGCCCCATGACAAACGATCCAAGTCAAACATGGCATCAGTGAGTCAGCCACCCTGAGAGGCAGTGATGAACCCCACTTTTTAAAACTCTTCCATTGCTGTAGTTTTTTCAGGTTGGGGCGGGGGAGTGAATATGTGTGTGTGTGAGTGTGTGTGTGTGTCAGTCTGTGTTTATCATTGTGTGCGTGAGCCTGTCTGTGTTTCTCCACCAGTGGAGAATTGGTGCCAGCATGTAACATTAACATTGGATGTGATCTGTCCGCCAGGCCCGTCTCAGCAGCGCGAGTGTTGTCGCCGGAGCCAGGGTGGAATCCAAAGCAGACAGCAGTGCCATGTTGGGATGTTAGTTTTGTAAAACGCTGCGATGTAAGGCCATGAGTGAATCACCGGCCCTGTCTATTTATTTTGCTCTGACAGTGGGAGATTCCCCTCGGCCCTTCCTCTCACTTTACTACGGGTTTCTGCATCTGTACACTCCAAGGCAGCAGAGGAGGACATTGGAATGATGCTTGTCATCGCTCGCTCGCTCTAAGCCAAGGGTGAGAGGGGCTTGGTGTTTGATTATTAGCATTTTCTAACCCCATGAACCTCTTTCCAAGAGGCAAACAAACAGCAGCCGTTGGGAGATTTGGAGAAAAACACGATGTACTAAAAAACGTGCCACAGATGCATTCATCGAGAGAATCAATCAGTGCAGTAGGAGCTGGTCGGTCTTGGAAAATAAAACTCTACGGAGGCTTCGGCATCTTCCTGTTTGCTTCAGTTTCTCATTTTGAAAGAGGCTGTGAGTCAGAAAGAGTCTTTAGGAGAGAGAGTAAAGGCCTGTCAGTGTGCTCTGCACCAGAGGGCAGAGAAAAGAGAGCACAATTAACTAATACACTGACCCACAAAACTCCCAGAGCCTGTGACCTATACACTTCTCTCCTTCTGTATAAAAGAAAAAAGAACTCAATATCTCCTGTTCACAAAAATACTCGATTCCATAGCTGTTCCATACATAGGCTTCCAAACATACAGGGCCATAACATTAATCATGTTTCTGTATCACGTCAGCAGTTTTGTGAGGCTGCCCTCTCAAGGTCCACCCATCAATCCTCCGTCCCTGATGACCGCCCTGTTCTGCCAGGTCTACATGACGAGGGGGAGGGGCAGGCTTCAACCTTCAAAAACCCACTAAATGCTTGGATAACGTACGATCAACCAGATAGAGCTATCATCATGCCTTCCACAACTATTCCAATGTGGCCAATTCATTTCTAATACATGGGGGGAAGCTTCTCGTGGCACCTTACTGAGGGAGTTGAATTTATGAGAGAAATATTAGAGAGACGTTACTTTCTAAAAACACATTTGTCACAAGCCTTGGACAGTACCCCGAAAGATGCGGCAAAACTTTATGAATTATGCAAGTTTTGTTTCATGAAGGAGTAAAATGCTCACGTCTGCATTCGCATCTACGAGGTTTGGAGAGAGAGAAAAAAAAAGAATGGAGCGCAGTGCTCTGTAACGTCCTAAGCAGCGTTTAATGACTGCTAGAGAGTGCACATCGGCCCTTGGCACGGTGGACGAATTAGCATTCAGCGCTGGAGGACACAAAGACTCACTCAGGTCTGAAGGAGATCCGAAGGCAGTAGGCTGGCTCGTTCAATGGGAAGCTGGACAGGACGGCGTGACATATCGATCGGCTATCGGCTACGCAGCACTGCACTGTGGGCTCCATCACCGTCACGCCGCCACTCTGTCACTCCCTGTTTTCAGCTGTTAATTTGTGGCACTCTGGATCTTAACATTCTGCCCTGCGCTCTGGCAGCCATCACATCCAGGAGAGGGCCACTACATCAAACCGCTGCTATGACGACAGGAATTTCAACTACTTGGGAGATGGGGGAGGAAGAAAGAGCGGAGCCAGAATCCACACCAATGTCTTTGCGTGAGTGTGTATGTCTGCGTTTACTGTACACTGCCCTTCCATTCGTCTGAGATTTGTCCTTCTGTATTGCCCCCCATCCACCGTTCCTGGTCTCTTATAATTCAGTACTAAGAAAAATTCATCAATTACTTTAGCTTACACTGTGCTACTGGTGTGTGGCATTATGCTGCTAACATTTCCACAGTGGCAAATTATGAGAGCTTCTTATTTAAGAGGCTTTACGGCTTCAGCAAACAGCTTTTTAACTGTTCCACTTAACCTTATCAGTACAAATCCAGGCGTCCTTGGAAGAAAAACCCAAGGTTCTGCTGACAATAAGGCAACAGAGGAGAGTTTTAAGCCGTAGAAGTGAAGTTTCTGTTCAATCTTTGTCCACACAGATGTTGGCATGGATCATCTGTGTACAGAGGAAGAGCCTGTATCGCTAATGAATCCACTAATTGGCTATTTAATTGGCTTCGGTGAGAGACATCCATATCAAACACCAAGTTAAAATATCAGCAGTAATGAGCTGCTGTATCTGATGATGCCTACCAATGGAAAATGTGTCAGAGGAGGAGGTTATCGCGAGGGGCATGGGGATAGAGAGGAGAAGCTAATAAAGGAGAAAATGATCTAATGTGAGTGAAACCGAGAGAAAAAGTTACAAAGGAGCGTAAAAGCTAAACCATGTGTGAGAGACTCATTACAGCTGTTGAAAAATGCAAAAGCTGTGGCAACAAGGGGCTGTGGAACATGAGAGGCAGGTAGATAGATGAGATGAGATGCGTTTTTCATGTGAGAGGGTGTTGTTCATCCTGTTGGGAGCGTGCCTGTGAGGGCAGGAGGAGGGTATCCTCTGCAGCAGAGGCAGCCCTGGCCTTTTGGGGGAGCTTGGAGAAATTTGATTTGGGCTCCCCACACCTGGCCCTCTAGTTGTTAACCATCAACACATACCACAACAGTCTATCCACTAAGCATGACATAGTTTTACTACAAATATTTCTAAATCATCACTGAAAATAACAAGTAAAATAACAAACTGGAAAAAAAATCTAACCTACAGGCCTATTTGCGCACTGTAAAATTGGTTTTATACTTTTCAATTTTTATCTTGGTTTAATTTTCTGGCATGTTTTTAAATTAAGTTAATCTTGTAAGCCCAATTTATTCTCTTAATCAACACAGACTGATCTATGATTAAAGTAGCTGTAAAACTGTTCTATTCTTTCAACATTGATTGCTTAATCTGTGACTTGTTGATAACGGTAAGCACTGGCATTGTGTTGATCACACTGTTTTCTGTGAACTGCCCCTTTAGATGTGGCATCTTCAGAAGGTGCAGGAGGGCCTCTGGGTTACTGAGGTCGTCCCCCAATCGGAGGACGTGAGTTCGAGCCCCTGCACAGCCACACTATCCAAGTATCCAAGATACTTAAATCCTACCTGCTCCAGGGATGCTGCACTAACTGGCAGACGCTGCACCCAACCAGCGGGCCAAAAGCGAATTTCCCTCTTGGAAGCTCAATAAAGTATATCAAATCAAACAATGTGCACCAAAAATAATATTGCAAAAACAATTGTGTATCTCATAAACACATCAAGCCAAATGAGAAAAAAGCAAGAATAAAATGAGCATTTAGAGTGTGTAGCTCACTATACACTCAGGCCGAAATCTATCAAATATCATAAAGATCAGGAGAGACAACTTCCAGGTACTCAAGTTGCAGTCGGATCTCAGATTCAGTCATACATGCTTGTGAGACGAGGCGCTGCTCTGCGACAAAATCAGCTCCAGAAACAGCATCAACACCATTAATACAGCAGCTCTGGGTGACATACGGAGTGTGCGTGCACATTCATGTTTGTATGTTTATGCGTGTGTCAGAGACTGCGTGTGTACATGTGTGTCTGTGTTTGTTAAGGGAGTGTGTTGGTGGCGGCTGGTAGGTCAGGTCTGTCCCTGCAGAAGCCATGAGTGTGGGCGGAGAGTCTGTCTGTGCGCTGGTGGCTGGCTGCAAGGACGGCCATCTGGGACAGAAATCTGCATAGCCTCGCTGCAGAAGAACCCTGCTTGCAATTAAGAACTGACTAAAAGTTTTTCACGATTTCTATGTCGCAATCTAGCTTCTAACAAAATGTGTTTGAACCAAAAACACAAGCATGTTCCACATCCTCCACAGTTTGCTTTTCCACTCCAGCCTTCAGAGTGCCCTCTGATGGCTACAGAGTGTCAGTGTAAAGACACTTCCATAGATCTTGTTTTATTGTTTGCTTGTGATTTTTGCAAGTGAACATTACCTTGAATATGCAGCCTATGCTGTGCAATCTTTTGGAGGTTGAAGTATTTAAGTTGCTTTCGGGGAGGGAACAGAACAGTTTACTGGACCTATTAAGTTCAGTTGATGGTATCATAATAGTGCCCAAAACTACAAACTTACATTAATTTCTCGCTACAGTTTGGATAATTATATACAATTACAGCCTTAGCTCGTGTACACACACTCTCACACACACACACACACACACACACACACACACACACACACACACACACACACACACACACACACACACACACACCGTTATGCACCAACACATTTGGCTCTCAGATCTGTTGTGTCTCAAAGGATGTTTGGTGCTGCTGTCTCAGTGCATCTAAAACCACACAAACTCATTACAAATAAGTTTACTTCACTTTACTACTTCTAGTTAATCGTGATTTTGAATCAGAATTATAAGCCTATAGGCTACAAGGCAGTATCAAACAGTAATTTGACACTAGGACACATTTTCTTTGTCACGACACTCCTCATTTTTTTTTATACAGATACACAATAGAAGCCTATGTGCCTGTTAATCCTAAACAACAAACAACAAAGAAACTCCCCTATTGAACAGGTGGGTGCAGAACATATAATCCTGGCCCCTGCCCAGGGAGTTGGGGGGGATTTATTACTTTGAGCCAGGCAGATATCGAAGGAACTTGAAGCCTTTACCTCAAGCTCCGTTCTCAGCTTCTGCCTAACCCTGGAATCAAGGTAGTCGTTTGCACTCCTTAAGCTTAACCACCCATAGTGAGTCCAGAGGAAGAGAGGTGAGGAAGAGAGGCCCCTGGCATTTTCTACATGATTTAAATGGTGTGTGACTCCCAACGCACAACTCTCACAACACCCTCGTTGGCAGAGGGTTCCAGACAAACAAAAAAGAGGATTAGCTGTCATTCAGCCCTTTTGTCAAAAACCAACAAAATCCATAGAAAACCTTTGAGCAGAATTTCCCCCTGCCATGAATTCTACTGCAGCTGCACATTAAGATTTAGTTTGGAGGGGATCCAGGGTGTTTTGAGGTCAATTTGTGTTGGGAGCGGAGGGAATGCAAAGGCTTTAGAGTGGCTTAAGAAGTCTTAGTGTGCAAAAAGGTCAAGTTTGTGTTTACATTCCTCATTGCAATTGTGACATTTTAAAAGTAAGCAAATCTGCAACATCCCCTTTGGCTCGGGGGTTCATCGTCCTCTGGTCCTCTAGACCTTCACGGAGACCGGGTTTAATGGACTCCAATCAGCTGCTACCATCTCTCCTGGCTAATCCCCCTCTCTGGTGTCGAGATGAGTGAGTAAATGTGAACAGATTCTTCCTCATCTATCTCCATAAACCCCATTGGTCTCCATGGGACGGTGCCCAAGCCCTGATAGGCTCATTAATCGGACTGGATATCAAACAGGGGATCTGATTCCCATGTTGCTGCAGAGAGGGTATCGCCATGGAGCTGATGCAACCAGGGACCTATGAGATCCCTGCATGTGATTAAGGGCATCCACTGGAACGAGGAATTACAGTAGTGTCTATGTGTCTGTGTGTTTGCATGTGGAGGCACTGGCGCACCAAAGCAGGTAAAATCAACTCTCCGTTCTTCAGGTCAGAGGACAAGCTTGACATTTGCTTTGTTTGTCTATTTTACATGATTGCACATCAGTGTCATAGGCAGAACAAATTAAGGAGCATGCAGAGAGTGTGCCGTGCGTTAATAATGACTGAGAGAGGGAAATGGAGACAAGAGCAAGGGAAGGGGGACATTTAACACGGTCCAAGAGAGATGGAGAAGAAATCAAGAAGGAGAAAGGATTTTGTAAATGGGCAGGAAACAGAATTGAGAAATGAACAAAAGGATGAAGATGTGAACTGTGAGGGAAAGAATTGAGAGAAAGAGGGAGGCTCGGCTGGGTCTGAGCGCGACCCCTGTCATCCGCTGACAGTCCAGAAATAGAGTGGAGCGCGTGCCCTTGTCATCTCACCATCACGATGATGACAGCCCGTGTAGTGAACCACAGAATGACTACAAGTCAAGGCTATTACAGTGAGCACCGGACAAATGAGAGGCTGTACTTACAAAGCCCTAAGAAGACCCGGCTCCAACAGTCCAACACGGAGGCAAACCAGAACGATCCACACTCTCACCGCCTTACTGACTCCCCCGGCTCAGTGCCGTGACAGTAATATTGTGTGTGTGTGTGTGTGTGTGTGTGTGTGTGTGTGTGTGTGTAAGTCTGTGTCTACTCCTCTACTTTCACTGAAAGATGATTTCAGAATGTGAACGTGTGAAAGGGAGGCAGCACCAGACACCCGTGGGATGACCGTCCAATCCCTTCGTCCTGCCAGAAGGGGAATAGGGGAAAGCACTCTGTCCTCTTCCTCTCACCCCCCCACCCACCACCCCACCCCACCCCTCCTCTTCCTCCTCCACCCCCCACCCCACAGCACTTCCGAGCTCTCTGCCTTTCCTTTTGTGTGTCTGAGTGGCGATAATGGCAGGCTGTCCGTCACGCAAGGTCTGACCCAGATTCACCCAGTGAGAAGGACGATGAAGGGGATGATGTGAATTTCAGCCCTTCACCCGTGGGACCTCCTCCCCAGTCAGAACCTCGCCGCTCAGGCCAGGTTCAGCAGGAGGGAGGCGAGGGCGCAGCATAGCCAGTTAGGCGCTTACTACTACTGAAGGTGGAAAAAAGCCTGGAAGGAGTACGATGCAAACCAGCAGCAACCAGCTCATTAGGCCAGTAACCCACTGTAGGACGCTGACTTATTCATGGGCAGCTCCATGGAGGAAAGGCCACTGAGACGTAGCTACTTGCTTCCTGATGTGTTACAGGCAAAACCACTGAGCTTTGTAGTCCTCAGTGAAACGTGATCCTGGATCAAAAATGCTAACATCTATGCCAATCAGGAGAATCCCCCTGCGGCCCCGCCCACACCTTGCTGCATAGCTACAGTTACCATGGAAGGCAAGGAGGAGCGGAGAGAGCTGAGAGGAGAGAAGGCAGTGGGGTGGAAGGAAGATGGGTGGAAGAAATGGATGGGGCACAGGAGGAGAGACGAGAGAGAAAAAAATGGAGGGAAGGAAAGAGAGGGAGTTGTTCGAGCAGCGACCCTGACATCCTGCCATCACACGGCCACTTAACGGGGATTAGCAGTTTAGTCATGGTGAAGAGACTGGAGAGAGCAATGGGGAAAATGGGGAGGAGAGATTGAGCGGGACATGAGGAAGATTGGTGCTCGGGAAGCAGGAATCGGCTGAGAAAAGGGATGTTGACAAAGATAACTTTACTCAGAAAAGGAGCAGCAATCTGCATCGACTTTCTAAGTACAGCACAAGATTGTTCATCTGAATCTCAGACATCTAATCTAACCAGTTAATCAAATGAGGATGATGAACAAAGATATGCAGCGATGTTAGAAATATATTTGGTGAACAGTGCGCATTTGTCTGAATTTCCTTGTTGTTGCATGCAATCAAAGTTCCACTGCAAATTAGGCCGAGGTCATGCAAGGTGTTTTGGAGTGTGTGTGTGGAATGGATATATCCTGAGTCATCTTTGGACAAATATTTCACTGTTCTTTCATATTAACAAGGTTGTACAGGGAATAATACACACACGGGGGTGGACAAAATAATGGCGACAAAACATGAAAAAGGACTTAAATCACAATTACAAAGGCAGCAACAAAGACGAGTCACACCAAGTTCAATGCCAATGAGCAGCATCTGCCAGCTTCAAAAGAGGTCTGACCAGATCTAAACATCATTGAACCTTTACGGGGAAGTAGATTTCCGCCTCCTTCATCCCTCAATGAGCTGGAGGCTTTCCGTTTTGAAGAAGATACTCCACAACACACACACAGTTCAGCACTTGTTTGAGGATTCAATCTGTTCCTGAAGGCAAAAGGGGTGGCCCTCCTCCTCATCGGGTACTTGATATTCATTATGTTGTTAGATGTTTCCATTATCTTGTCCACCCTCTGTAGTGTGGTATACAATACAGCATTTTTGCACCATTACTGAAACACTATGTAGAATTTAAATGGTAGTGCAAAGTGCTTCCATACGTATCTTTAAATAGAGGGTAGCATTACTTTTCACTGTGTCCTTTAAACCCAGCAATAATAGCTTTTTGTGATGGAAGACATGAGCCGCTATCACTCACTGCAGGGAAAGGTCTTGAGCACATCCTTCTCTCTCTCTTTCTCATTTGGTTTATTCTCTGCCATAGAGGCACAGCCATCCCCCCCCTCTCTCTCTCTCTCTCTCTCTCTCTCTCCCTCTCTCTCTCTCTCCCTCTCTCTGCGTCCTTCGGGTGTCCTTGTGTGACAGTGTAACTGCAGTGTGCCTCAGTGTTTCTGTGGGAGGTATCTCTGGGAGCCCAGTGTGTGGGAGAGGACTTGTGCCTGGCTCCCTATCTATCTGTCCCTTATCTCAATCATGCACACTCCTGCCATCCCTCCCACCGTCTGCCAATCTTTCTCTGCTGTCACATGCGGCAAATATCACTCTTTCATTTTACTCTACCCTCCTTCACTTTGTTTTTCGAACAAAGGGACATTTTTCAATCTGTCGGCCAGATGCTGACTGACAGGGAATCGGAGCATGTGTTGCCTTAATTCTTCCGAGCCCTCTTTGAAAATGAATTCTGGCTGAAATCAGGCCACGGCTACATGTGACGTCCTGACAATGCTTTGTCATGGTAATGGCAGTTTTCACAGTGGATGTCAGGTGACTCCGCTTAACTTAGGTAAACCTGTGTTTAACCTCTAACATCATGTTGATACACAGACCATTGTGAAGATTTTTACAGTGCAAACAGCCATGCACGCACATGTATGCACGCACACACTAGATCTGATGCATATATCATCATATTGCAATTTTTGTTTCCACAATTAATAATCGTAGGCTATCGGCATATCGGCAATGAAAGATATCATTTCATTTAGAACATCTGCTGTGGTTGAAAATAAACAAGTTGTTGATACAAGCTGCCAAAAGTGCAGTAACAAAAAATGTGTTACTCCAATCTTCAAGGCCGATAATCATGATTAATAATTGTGATGACAAAATCTATCAGAATAATCAGGGCCATCATTTGAGCCATAATCATGCAGCCCTAACACACAAACACACAGCCACACACATACATACACAGAGCCACTCACACACAAACACACACACACACACACACACGGGTATCTCTATCACAGATTATAGCTGGAGAGAATTCCTCCTGATTGAGATTGCTACAGTGCCAGAACTAATTAACAGCATTTGATTGTCTTGCCGCAGAGGTGGAAGTCATTACCATCATATTTCACTGTGTATGCAAAATATGTTGGTTAAAAACTCCAGCAGATGTTTGCTATATGAACGCATTGTTCATATCCAGACTCCAATCATTCATATCCATACTCATATCCATACTCCAGTCATTGAAATTAAACATATTCGTTGATAAACCAGTGAAAAATAGTGATACTCTGGTCGACATGAACAACACTAATAATAGGTTGCAGAGGTATCACCTTGGAAGAGGAGCTGACATTTGTTCTGTCTTACCTACCTAGGGCAGTTTTCACATATATTAATATGACAACGCAAATGGAAAACGATTGAGACTCAGTGGCATGTCGGCACTTAATATAGTTTCCTTCCAAACGTTTCTCATTTTTGTACCAGATATTTGACTCTATACTCCACCCGGTGGTTTTCTATTCCCTTCAAAGTCTTTTGAACATTTTGTATGGGATGTAGCAGGATAATTAGCCACACTGCCAGCACAATCCTGGCCTTTGAGATGGAGAGAGGCAGAATTCGGCTTTAAAAGACTCAGCAAGCCTTGTGTTGGGAAGGGAGGAAAACAGGAAGTTGTTCATCCCTTTCCCTTTCCTTCGCCAATGATCAATCACAGCTCGCATTTTTACACCATCTCCTCCATTCGCCCCTACTCAAGCCTCAAATTAGTCTCGCGTGCATCAAATGAGCCCCACAGCACACACAGACAGGCTGCCAAAGCATAAAAGACAACTGCTAGCCACACTAAATGCATGCATACACACTCACACACACACACACAGTGTGAGAGAGAGAGAAATAAATACAGTAGCAAACAAAATCCAAAAGCAAAAACTGTTTCACACTATTGTGTGAAATGTTCTCTCAGGCTCGACTTGGCAAAGACAAAGTAGACCTAAATGATTTATGAGAGGCAACAAAGCTTGCCAGTTGTTTGTTTTAGATAAATGCCACACAAAGCAAAAACTAACAGATCTGATGATGGGAAACAAAGAAAGATGAATTTCCTACCACCCCTCCAAAAAAACGGTTTTCCTAAACTCCGCGTTACCGTTTCAGGAGCTGCCGAGTTCAACCCTGCAGGCTACGCAAGCTAAGCAAGCCAATACATTTAAAAAGGTTCCTTTTTAAAAGAAGTGCTTGGCATTGAATCTTAAGTGGGGTCCCTGTACCTGCACTTACCCCCTGCAGTGGGTTCCCTGCGTCCCAGCACCAGCACCTGACCGCCTGCCCGCCCATCAGATACAAACACCTGGTAGTCCTGACCAAACATCCCCCCCTTCCCCCCCGGCGCTGCCAGCCAACACCTCTCTGCTAGCTACACCCACCCAACCGGCACAGCCTCACTCAGCTCAGCTCAGCACTGTCTCCACAGAAACCTGAACAACCAACAGGCTAGGAGCGATACCGTCCATAGCAGGACTGTACTGTCCTGTACTGTACAGCAACATCCCCCTCCCACTCTAACATTACGCCTCAATGATTATGTTTTTATGTTTATGAGAAGAGAGAACAGAGACAGAGAGGTTAGAATATAGGCTAGGCCTACATGGGGTGGCTCGCAAATTACACAGAGCGAACCTTTTGAACATACACAATGACAGATACACGCACAGCACCTCTTGCCCTCTCTCTCTTCTTCACACACACACATTCACATACTGTACACGCTCACTATACATTCTCTCAACATCTGCGCTCTTCATCAGCAGCGTGGTTATTCAGTCAGGATGGGAGACGAGCGCTCGGGGCTGCAGATGCACTTCCCTTCCCCTTTCCTCTGCACTCTCTCCCTCTCTCTCTCTCTCTCTCTCCCTCCCTTGCTCTCCCGCTTCCCATCTCTCCCTTTCTCCGTCTGAAAGGTTTCTGTGAAAGGCCTGAGATGAAAGGCTGCCCTCAATGAGAGCGTGATTGCAGACACAGCGCTGGCTGCCCAAGGTGCTACCAGAATTGCTCTCTCAGACTCGCTCCGCCCTACAAAGATGCATACTGCCATTGTCCACAGTTCGTGCATGTGCAGCAGCAGAAAGATGCTCAGTTCAACAGTCGCTTTCTTACACAAACCGATTTATATTCCAGCAGCGTATGTATACAGGCAACGGCACAAATAGGCACATCATATGGAGATGCTGTAATGCGGAATGTCACACACATGAAAACCCTTAAGACTGGCAAAACACAGATTAATGTAAATACCAACCACGGACGACACAATGCAGTTACACCTATATATGTCCTTGTGCTTTCTCTGACAATGCAATTTGTTTCAGCACACGCATACACGTGCAGACACACACACAGGTGTACACACAGTCAAACATACACTCACATGGATGTGTATATACACACACAGACACATGTTTTTCTGTTATGATCTATTGCTCTTCTAATCTGCTAATCTAATACCAAACAAAATGGCAGTCAATAGGCCTGGGGACTGGTGGGGAGAGGAGCCAGCAGGACAGCATTGTCTGTTTACGTAAAGTTGAATCCTTGGACAGAAAGCAGGACACACTAGACGATAGGTACTAGACTGACAAAAATGCCAACAAGACAACACTCATTGTCTGTGAAAATGGCCAGAAACCCAGACAGTAAAAATCTATATTCACCTTTCTTAGTGTGGAGTGGGCGTGTTCTCGTGAAATAAAGGATCACTTCAGTTTTTGGAGGCAAAAGCCACCCTAAAAGCAGAGTCTGAAATCGATGCGAAGGGCGCTGTGATCTGTGTCTATATAACTAACCCGCTGCTGTCAACAGCTCAAACATTACGCACCATTTTGTGACTTCAAACAGGAAGGCACAGAACCACTCACGACAGGCTTAGCACAGATAACGTGATGCAAACCATAAAAGAAATTCATCCTGAATGTATATTTCACGTTCTGTTATCATTTAATCTGATGCTACCATCTCTGGATGTCAAAACCGAGGGAAATAGTGTTATTTACTTTTTCACCCATTGTTTCTCAACCAGTCAGACACTCAAATCCAAAATCCTTCTTTACCAGTGGTTGTCCCCAACCTGTTGTTTTTGAAAGGACAATGGTATACAATTCAGCACTGGCCATCCCCTGAGATTTCAGAAAGGCAAGGACTATGAATCCCAAAGAAAATTAAAAAAATAAAAACATAAAAGTATCCTTCAGACATTATGACACAACCACACAGAAGCACAGGCAGGCGTCCTCTTTTGTGCATCTCGATATGTCTTGGTTATAATAATAGCGCACCCTTGTCTGTTCTATAATAAGAGAGGTTGACGATCGATAATGCAGAGTGATATTGCTGTAATGTAACCAAGAACCTCCTTCTCTCCCAGTGTCAGGATGAATAAAAAAAACTGAAATCTGTCACAGAGCCTGCAATGAAAGTGATTAAGATGAATTGGTTGTGATTGAAATGGATTGACCAGTGTTGCCAGATTTACAGTACATGTGTTTTCCCTCATAAGCCGTGAGTTATGGTGTGCAGTGAATTAGATTTCCAGAAGCAAGTGACAGGCAATAAGTATGAGTGAGCAGAGGCCGGCTCCATATACTGTAGCATCCCTGGCTCTGTCGGTATTTAGCCTCTTTACAGCGCTCGCACACACAAGGGCTACGGCTACAAAAGACTCCCGTCTAATCTACAGCATTGTACACAATTACCCTCTCTTCAACCCCAGAGACAATATGCAAACATGCACAGAGCAACACACACACACACACACACACACACACACACACACACACACACACACACAAACATAACCCCTAAACCTATTCATCCATTCAAGAGGAAACAGTGGTTTTTCAATCCAATTCTGCCAAACGCCTCTCCCATCTCCTATCTTCCGCCCTGGCATGAAATTGCCTCTTTTTTAGCTGCTGTCCAATTAGAGTGATTATGTGTCGGAGAGGGAAGTGTAATATGGTGATTATGATAATGACAGTGAAACACAGACGTGACTCCCTTCTTGAATGCGGCACAGGTGCAAAGCGAGACCCTGCCATCTCTACCCTGTGCGCAAGATTGGGCACACAAGAGCCGGGAATGTGTTACCACAAGGGGCAAAGAGATGAGGGATAAAAGCCAACCCTTGGACTCCCAGCGACAGTTATATATACTTGATGTGCAAAGGAGATACAGGTGTCATGCCCCAATCTATCTTAATTGCTCTTAGGCCGATTTAAATAAGAGCTGTGGGAACAGACACCAGCAGCTTCCATTTAAGCGGTCTGCAGGGTTTGAACAGTGCCTGGAATTCATAATGCTGGTGGATTGGTCTGATCTAAATTCAAGCTGAAATGTTAGCAGTATGTTAAGAGTGTGTCTCACCAGTGACATCAGCGTTTTGATACCTCTATTACATGCCATGGAGGGCCGAGAGTATGCAGGGATAAATATAAAACCCAAGAATAGCAAGCCAGTACTTGTGACCTTGTGGAGAAAGTTCTTCCCAAGTTGTCTTGGAGAGAACAAACTTCTCATGAAAGTAAGCACAGAGAAGCTTCCTTACAGTTTGAGATGGGCTGTGTTTTACACCCCTGGACTATTATACAATTCATGATCAAAACTGTCAAAATGTTGCTTTCTAAAAAATTTGCTGAGAGCTTGAATTCAGTGTGTGTGTACCTTTCCATTCTCCAAAACTAAAATATAACCACAAAACTACAAAACTAGTTCTGAAAGCGAGATAGGTGATCAGTCTACCAGTGATCGGCCTTTCCTAACACAACAATTTGATTTTGCTTTTAAAACCATAACCATTTACGTCAACTGGTAGCCAGAAACCTGAGGCATCACATTTGTAACCATCTGGGTAGAACATACTGCATGTGTTAACTCACCTATCAATTCACATTAGGAATTTGTTTTTGGGGGGAAAGGGAACCTTGGTATATATAAACAAATCGGTGGCAGATCAATGTCAGACATTGTTTTTAGTTAAGAAGTCTGTATAAAAAAAACCCAACCAAAACAAAACAAAAATCGATAGCATGGGTGCCTGCCTGTATATGCTGCACTCCACATTTGCATATACAGTCTCCATCTTGCAGTGCTGAGGAGATGGTGATTACTCACCCAGGCTTATAGCAGTAAACAGTACATTATAGGTATTCTTGGCTCTAATCTCAATTCACATAATTGTATTGATGGCCATTTTAAACTCTATTAGTCCACTGTTTGATTTCCACATTTTCAAACTGTTAAATATACATGAATTTCCAAGGTGCTCCGGAATCAAACAGTGGGATATTTTCCTCACATTAAAGGACTCTGCTGAGCTTTAGTTCATCCTGCTGTTCCAGTGGAAAGGCTCTGTGGGCTTCAGACTGCGATACCAGCAAGGCCAGCATTCAGAGGGCACCGCTGGCAGGTGGGCGGCAGGGAGAGATAGGGCATTTTTGTGATGTATGGATAGACCGGACCACAGTAAGGACATGGAAAGAGAACAAAGGACCAGAACAAAGCCCCGAGAGTCCCTGGACTCCTGCGTCAAACACCCGCCAACAGAGCGGAGAGAAGAGAAATCAATACCGACTCATGCTATGCCCAGGCAGCAGCGGGTACTTTTCGGCCGTGAAGACGAGACAAAAAAAGAAGAGAGCAAAGGAGGAGATGAGGAGAGGAAGAGGGCGATGGGGCACATTCTGAAGGCCAACGCTGCTCTCCATTGTTATTAGACAGCTCCCTAACCTCTCTCTGCTGCACACTGCTGATGCTTTCTCCCCATGACCTTCTCCTGTTTTGATTTTGTTGTGTTCTCCTCCCAAACAACTCGCCTGCTGTAGAGCCTCCGCAGAGATGATTAATCTATTTCAATCTGGTCTTCATATCGCTTTCAATCTTACATGCACTGTGTCATAAATTACCATAACAGCAGAGTTTGTATGTGTGTGCGCACACAAAGTTAGAGAGGTATTATTAAGCCGTGAACAAATAGGAAATTAAGAACTTGCTCCGTATGTGTGACATTTTCCATCAGCTGCTGTTAGTTCGGGGCTGTAAGAGGGAGACGTGCAGGTGACCAGCATCCCTGAGGGCTGAGTGACACCTAAAGGGCACAGCTTGGCTTCCCCGAGACATCTGCAGCATGTCTCATCAGCATTCGGCTATGAATCATTCAAACACAGGCGGTTGTCATTACCACAAACAGCAGAAGAGGGGACACACACACACACACACACACACACACATACTTTCTCACACACCACCAGCAAAATGAGAGACAAAATGCACACAAATATGCAAAAAAGTGTGTATACCCCATAAGGCACGACATAGCCTATGCAAAGAGAAATGCAATCCAGATTGTGATGAAGAAACATGTAAAGCACACACTAAAGACTCTGTCTTTATGCCAACATAAGGTGCGACCTCTCTCCTACAGAACCCTATTTGCATGCTGAGCAACAACTGTTTGTGGTTAACGTGCTTACACACCGCACCAGAACAGACTACTAATGCAGGGAGGATCAACTTCAAATGAAGATACTTCTGTGTGTGTGTGTGTGTGTGTGTGTGTATCTGTGAGTCAGAGTGCACATGCTCAGTGGAGATGTAAGAACTATAGAAGCACAGCTACTTTGTGTCCTCTACATTTCGTTGCTATACTTGACATCGATTGTCTATTTGCTTACAATATAAGAAGCACTGTGCTGTGACAAACAACAGGACAGTCAATGATAACTCACTGAGCTAGAACGGATTTGTCAATTTGTGCTGGACTCATCTAGGAGTCAGCATTTGTTAACCACATCACATCCAGTATCTCCTGAAAGCTCTGTTCTCTATAAGCCATAAGAGAGGCATATACGTTTGCATGCCATCTTCTGACCGTGTAATTCCAGCTAACTAAAGAGTGTTTATTTCTCTAAATTGTGTGTTTTAATGTAAACGGCAGAAAATCCCCATACAGCCTTTATGTGATGAGGTCAACATCGACGCAGATAATTATTGTTTCTCTCAGCATCCTCCGAACAGCATTCATGGTTGAATTTCTCCACTCAGGCCACCAAACGTTGTTTCCCTGTTCTCAAGTTGCACTTAGCACATTACAGGAGGTGAGAAGGAAACAAACCAAGCATTTCTGCAATTTTAGAGACAACAACGGGGAAGACACAAAGCAATAAGGAGAGGTCCACAGCGGCTTGAGCAACCTTTTCCTGGTATTTTCCACAGCTGCGAAACAGAATGTTTTTTAATGAAAGCGGTAAAATACAAACTCCCCCTAGAGCGCGCGCTGCATTAATAATTCTGCGAAGGTATGAATATTTGAAGCTTCGTTCCAGGGTTAGTGTCAGTGGAACTTGTGAGAGGGGAAAAAATGAGTGATTGATGTTGGTGAAATGAGCTGATGCCCAGACTTTGCCTGCGCTACCTGAGCAGGCAGCAGATATGGGCAGAGAGGCAATCTGGTGGGGAGAGAGTTAGGGGGGATAGATGGATAATAAATAGCTTATACACTGATCTTCATAAAGCCTGCGACTTATCTTCTACTCCACCCACCCCCATCACCCCTATCCCCCATCTTGGCAGTGACATTCCTGACAACATTCAGGAGATGAAATCAATGAGCAAACATTATGGATGTCTGAATGACAGGCAGCGACCTATCTGCGTATGCTCCTCCATCTCCAGAGCATCTGTTTGGCAGTGGGAGTGGGAGTGGGCCGGGCCGGACGAGCCCCGGTGCCAAACCCTGGAGCTTCTCATTACAGCACTGCAGCCGTTGCTAAGGGATTCTCACTGCCATCTAGAAGGTGGAGCTGATGTTTTACCGTGATGCCCATCGATCGGTGTTGGCACTCCGGAGAGCTGAGATTCAGTGTTTGGAAAGGAGAGAAGGCTGGAAGGTTAGACAAATAGCCAAACCCCCTTCCCTGGCCAAGCAGGAGCACATCTGCCAAACCAAGAGGAGCAGGCTGACGGAGCCACACTGCCGCGCCCACTCAACCGCTCTCTGCAGAGCGGGAGATAATGGAGCAATCAGCGGTAGCAAAACAAAAAGCTTGCACTACAATTATCTACACACAGGCAAAATAAAGGCAGGCAAACAAACAGACATACACGTGCTTAAACTCACAGGCCCTCCTTGTGCCAACACAGAGACAAGGATTATAAGGTCAGGAATGCTGCACTTCGTTTTCCAAACAGCTGCTGGAAGATCAATTGCTTGATGTATGGCTGGGGCGAAACAGAGTGCATGCAAAATGAGGTTAACACCTTGTTTCCCCGTGTGAAAGACCAGGTAAGTTGGATCATTAGGAATGTGGAAACATTTATCACACCAGAGCCAGCGTGAATTTACAATGTCAGAAGTTCAGTGAGCTCGTAAGGGACAAACTTCAACAAACACCCAGTACAATGCTCTGCATGATTGCAGACTAGGAGTGAGCGAGGGAGAGAGAGAGAGAGAGACAGACAGATAGATAATGTGTGTGTGTATCTGTGTGTGTGCGCTGTACTCTGGTTATGAGTGGAGAACGCAGTGTGTGCAGAGGTGGCGCTGTAGTGATGCCAACTAATGAGATGACACACCCTGATCTTTCCACTTTTTTTAATCTAGACAGCGTCTGATTGCAAACCCATAGCCACGCTTCTCATCATCACGTCTCCCCTCACTGCCAGTCTGCTTCCTAACCGCACCCCTACCGCCTCAACAGCCAGCGCTGTGTGCCTCTTGTTTCCTAGTAACTGTGGGAGGAATGTAGGGCTTGGTGCATGGAGGAGCTTTTCTATGCGTCAGGTGTCTGTCAGTTGTGTGTGTGCATGCATTGATTTGTGGATGATTGCGTGTGTGCATGCGTACGCATATGATGTTCTGTTTGTACAAACGCATACATTTAACATGGATATATATATATATAGGATTTAATTCTAAAATGTAAAAATCAGAGCCAGGATATATAGAAGTCAAATCCAAACGATAAAAAATGTATCCACAACATTCACACGAAAACCTTCAATCATTCTTATGGTAACCTACAGGCTGAGCACTCCCTTTGGCAGTGAATACCTCTGTGCCCACCCATCGGCACAGCTCACGTTATTGACCAAGGTCAAATATCAGTAGGCAATTCCTCACCGCTCAAATTCTGACCAATGACTCACTCACTACCACCAGCAACAATAACTGGGTTGCACACAATCCCAGACAAACCAGTGCAGTCATATTCAATTCAGCCATTTCCTCTCTCTCTCTTTCTCCCCCACTGCTCACTACAGTCCAGAAAGCAAATCCATCATGGCAGCACCCTAACACCATCCCTCATAACCCTTCTCCTCTCATAATCTGGGGGAAATCTAAGCACAGTGTATCTCTGCTGCCTGTCTTGTATTTCTGCTGCCTGTCTCGTGTCTCTGTTGCCTGTGATAAGTGCTTCAAACAGCCAATGTCATGCACGCACTATGTTAGAGCCCTTGGTTTCCCATTAATGCCTTAGACTGAGGAGGCTGAGGAGATGGATGCCACCCGGCTAATCGATCAGGAGACACAGAGCCCAGGCAGCATCGGATGAACGAGAGGGAAGTTGGTCTGTCTGACCAGAAAACAGAGACCTGACCTTTTCATACTCGCTGCTCTAATAGTTTATGGCAGCGGCTTGGGCTCATCCATGGAGTTCACATGCGATGTTTCCGCACCCGCACTGACACGGCAGTGATCCCGTTTCGGCAAATCCATCTTTTAGGCTTGGCTGCACGACTGGATAATGCGAGTCCGTATCTGCTCCTCAGCCGGTTAGAAGTCATTACATGTATATTAGTGGGCGATAACATGGGAATTGGTTTCCTTGTGGGAAGGGTAGCTCCTAGTGGGGGAAATGAGGAAGGGAATGAACAGTGAGGCACAAGGTTGCAGCACAGCATAGACTTCATTACAGCTGAGACTAACATTCACATGACGAAGCGCAGCACAGAACACACCCCTTAACACACACACTCAAACAAACACACACCCAAACACAGGCACATGCACACACTCAAATGAATTAGAAACATAATTTATACGTAGCAGATCACTGACACAAACTAGAATCCACAAACAGTGAATTAAGGCGAGATAGACACTACTACGCAACTGACAGTAAATGCGATGGAGGTTTACGGATGGACTGAAGATGGAAATCTAAATTGCAGCCAAGCCTAAAGGCAGTGCAGGCAGTCGTTGATGATGCTGCTTGGCAATTTGCAAAGTGAGCTCTCTAAACAGTTTGATATGTCAACCTTTAGTTTGAAAGGAATAGAGCAAGAGCCGAGCATGTCAGAGAGCAGCAGAGCAGGAGGAGGGAGAGGGAGATAGCGTTAGTCTATAGAGACCAAGACCAGAATGAGATGAGGGAAATTTGGATCCTGTCAGCAGCAGAAGGAGACTAATCTGCCCAAAATCATCAGAGCCTGCACTGCCTGCTTTGTATTCCTGGCCAACCATCTTGGGAATGAAAATCAGAAGTGATGGGAGAAGAACGGAGGGAGGAGATGGTCTGAGGGAGAAGAAAGAGGAATATTATCGCTTACTCCAGCACCTCAGTAACACCACCATCTTAGTTTCCTGACACTTCCTCTTTCTCTCTCTCTCTCTTCTGAGGAGATTTTAGGGAATGACTGTTTTCCTCTTCCAGGTTTCTAAGTTGTTTCATAGTTCAGCAACCTTTTGTGTTCGACACAGACTCCAGAAATGAACCTTTAGCCCCAAGACATCCAAAATGTAAGTTAAATCTGGCTCTCCCTCATATGTAATGCATACCATCCTACACACAGAGCGGGTGCGTTCATAAGTGCTTCAATTCAACTCTCTATGACCCCTTTTAAACATTCAGCCGGTTTTAAATGTTTTATTTTAACCACAAACCACCTTGTCCATGTATCAAAAACATGACCTAGCAGGATGGAGAACAATGCAACACAAGCTGCGTCGCCTATGTTTAGACTACCACACCCTGCCCCATGTACAGTAGGGAAGGAGCAGATGTGTTTGAATCTGACACTGTGTGCCCCATTTCTACTGAACGTGGTACAAACAGAGTGCGTGTGTGCTTCTATTTCAGTCACAACAAAACACCAGGTGAGGCTTAGACCTGTTCCAGGAGTAGAGAGTGCTGGGCTTTTGGAGGTGTGGATGTTGTGTGAGAAGATAGTAGCAAGTATGGGGCGCATTGACAAGTCGTCTCCAGGTACGCACAGTTTGTCAGCGGGTTCACAAGTCGACTTCTTTACCGACCTAGTCTTTCATTTCCAAACTGCAAAACCCGTTTGTCTACTTTCTCGATTAATCGATTAGTTGTTTGGTCTATAAAATGTCAGAAAATGGTGAAAAATGTCGATCAGTGTTTCTAAAAGCCCAAGATGACGTCCTCAAATGTCTTGTTTTGTCCACAACCCAAAGATATTCAGTTTACTGTCATAGAGGAGTAAAGAAACCAGAAAATATTCACATTTAAGAAGCTGGAATCAGAGAATTTTGACTTACTCAAACCGATTAATTGATTATCAAAATAGTTGCCGATTAATTTAATAGTTGACAACTAATCGATTAATCGTTGCAGCTCTGCTGAAATCGTTACACGTTCCATAATGAGAAAAATAACCCTTTAGAATACCTCTTATTTCCAAAAAACCTTCATAATGCCTTGAGATTGTACTTGATTTTCCCGTCCTTGCCAGACCAATCAGATGTGTATGCAGCAGTATATATATATATATAGCAAGTATATATATATATATACTGCTGCATACACATCTGATATATATATATAGTATATAAATTGCTGTATATATGTGTGTGTGTGTGTGTGTATGTGTGTGTGTGTGTGTGTGTGAGTGAGAGAGAGCACAATAGAGAGAGCAACTGATTGACTGGCTGACTTGACAAGCTGTCTCCATTCTGACAGAAAAATGTATGTTAACACGAAGGCTCGATTCGAATAAATAAATAGATGGTTGACGTGGCAGGGCTGCTTTACGATCAGCATGGCAAATCACCTCACTGTAATCACAATCACTGTAAAAAAAACTGTGTTAATCAAGACCGTGCTAAATGATAATCATCGAGACTGGTTGGATATTCAAACTCAACACTCAACTATACATTTTCCACAGGATCTCTGTAAAATGCTAAAAGTCTTAGGGTGTGGTTGTCCCCAGCAAGTTTCAAGGGTTTTGATTTTGTACAGTAGAACCTCAATATGTGAACCCTTTGGGAATGGAGGTTGATCCAATGAATGAAGTACATTAAATTCCCCAACCAAAACTTACTGAAAACACAAAATTGCACACATATTCAAAAATGCTCTAAAAGGCTATATTGATATCGAAAGTATTTGTATTTTAATACATTTTCCAACATATTTTTGGGTTGATTATGATTAATTTTTTATTTTTATGCTTATCATGACTATGTCACATGTGAAAAGCCATGTGAATTGTCTCTTGAAATCAAGTTTTTCCATGTGAAACAACTATTGTCATTATGTAATGACAGGTGAATACGTGGAGAAAAAAAAGCACTTTTCACCTTTGAATTGAAATGTTCACATCTGAAGTAAATACTGCCATGGGATGTCAGAATACAATGTGAAAAAAAAAAATTCACATATGAAAACTAACATGAGCACACATGCTTTGAATTCACGTGTGGGTTTTCATATGTGGCTATTTTGCAAGAGTAAATTATTTAATGTTGAGATGTTAGACCAGATGATTTTATAGGCAGCAAAGTTGTGCAAATTACTTTAACATTTAAATAGAGCAAGCAATGTGCTTCTAGAGAACAGCAGACCTTAGCAGCACTAACCAGTCAAGATCTATTTGTTCACTTCCTCTACTTTTAACTGAAAAGGTCAAAATTAAATCACTCTGTGGATTAAGAGTTTTTCTATGCCAAATAATATACTTTCACTTTGAGAAATGGCTTGTTTTACCATAATTTGTACATCCAGATTTCTCATAAAACATAAAAACCTGAATTTACATTAAAAACTCATACTTTTCAGTCCATCATAGTGCACAGATATCAAAATCTACCCTGCACAGAATCGTGGCATGGAAACAGGGACCTTTGATAAATGCATGTAATATTTAAACCCCTGAATCATTAATGACCTTCAGAGCTTACCACTGTGCTTACCAATGCAACTGTGGGGGACTCATCATATACAATTCCCTTTGGAGTCAAATCACAAACCATGGACAAAGGTTTTGTGTTTGGTCTGCAAGCTTAAGTTCACATTTTGGAATCCCTGCTATATCCCTGGGGAAATACAGAAACTCTTGAATGGGATATTAGGGCAGTCCCAGCTCTGTAGTGAAGCACGCCATTATCAATCTTCTTCCACAAAGCAAAACGCCGCACATATAGCGTTGCCACTCTCTCATACGCTAACGTAAAGCACACACTTGCATGCATGCGGGCGCATATATGTGAGCACAAGCCCCGATATATTTACAACATGCTGTGACAAGGACACTGCATGAACCAAACCTAACATAAGGAACAGCTTGCTAGTTTGGACAGAGAAATCTGGCATTTTCCCAATTACAGCCATCACAGAATCACTACAGACTCGTCCCAATTTATGCATGAAAGGTTGTGTCCCAAAATGCGTGGAATCTGTATATCATGTTAATATTTTCTTTAGTTGATTTACTTTAGCGTCAATACATCGAGGCGAAGCTATTCCCAGCAGGGTCAATTACTTTGGAAATGCCCTCAAAGCAAACAGCTCCGCTGCCATAAAACATTGCATCATCATCAGCCAATCACAAGGCAGCATGCATGGGCTTTGTGTGGCACAGACCTAGGAAATAAGCAGGTGCATAACTACAAAACAATGACTCTACAAACATAGTGAGAGCCACATACTACATGCTGCTGCTAATAACAGATGCTGAAAAGCATGGAGCAACTGTGAAATCAGTAATTCACAAACTGTTCTTCCAAAAACTTATCACTTGTGACTTGACCTGGTTTTAAAATAGATTTCAAGAGACTCAAATGTTTGTTAACGGCAAGGCTACAACTTGATTTACTCGAGGTTATGTCCTACTATGCTAGATAAATATCTGACAGGCACATGATGACGTAATATGTATAGTCCACTGTCTATTGTATGCAGTGATGTAGCGGTAAATTAAAAGATGGGTAAACTATGACCTCCAGTCGGTGATCATCATTAGGCAAACCATCATTATAAATACAAATCAATTATACTTTCAGAAAAGCATTCATTTATGCTTATTTTTCTAAACAAATCCTGTCTTCTTACAAATTACATCCGTTTGATACTACTTACTATGATGTGTGCTATGAATTTATCTAAAGATTTAGATCAGATTAAAAGCCGAAAGAACTGTTATGCAAATAAACATGTGAGTTAACTGAGTTTAGGTGTGACATTCTGTTGTCAATGTGTCACTGCATCACTGTCGAGACAAAATCCTGTCCTTTTTTTTTGCAATGAATCAGATCCTAATATAACAAAGGAAATATAGTAGGCATCAGGGCTCCGAGGCAAAGAGGCCATTACATGTGTGGTCTTCCAACAATTCAGTCCTGATGCATTGAGTTTGTCCAGTAAAACATAACACACATGAACAAGAAAACCTTCTTCTTCTCATCACCCCCTGTATGCATTATCCCGCCTATCATCAACCGCCATGCCGTTTTCATGTCTCTCGTAATGCCGTTATTCTCCTTATAGTATAACATCATCTCAGTATACGGTATTGCAGCATCTCAATCACTGTAAGCCCCTCCCTCAGACATGACACTGGCTTTGCCTCACTAGAGAGGATCAGCAGGAGACAGACATGTGTGTTCACATAAACCTAAGCCCAACATACAAGGTATAACATGGAAGCATAAAGCAACCAGGATCTGCTGTCTCTGCACAATGGCCACATTACGCTAGGCATTAGCTCTCCGACAGGCTAATGCTGGGCTTACCGCTCAACTCTGCTTAATCTATTCCACAACTATTCTTTACGGTTTAGCCTAGTAGTGTATACTGGTGCAACTCTGTAATGGGCTTATTATGGGGCTTCTATTCACCATGATAGGCAGAGGTAACACTCTGACTACCAAATGCAAGTGGCTTACTTCTTTGCTGAACAACTTGGCAAAGCTAAGTGTCTTCTGTTAGAGTAAAAGTTAAAAAAAAAAAAAAAAAAGTTGGATCCCTGTTCTGTACTGTGAGTTGTCTGCACAGCCCAACCATCAGCATGGTTTGTGAAAGTGGTCTTTGGCTGCAATGAGTTGAAGTAGCACCTTGGCATGTGTTTGTTTAGCACCCACGATCGCTGCTGGTGGCAATTCTGAATACGGACGGTCACGGACGGTCACGGACGGTCACCATTTGTTCTGGTAGATTAGACTTCTAAAGACACCCATGGTGGCTCAGATATTCAGCCTACTAGGCTAATCCATTTCAGTCCCTCCAAGATATAGACACTGACTACAGACAGAGCTCCAAGGACAAGCTTTACTGTGATAAAAGTAAAAAATAAAATCAAAAAATTCAAAAATACAAACAGATCTGTGAGTGACCTCTGGCCAATGCAAAGGTCTTATGACACTGCTGCTTGTGTCTGTTACAGCATGAGCTCTCTTCCTTTAAAGAAACCAATGAGAGCCTCTGACAAGAGAAATCAAACATCGACTTGATGAATAGGGAACTCAATGAGAAACGAATCCCCATTCTACCGAGCAACCTTCCAAAGTTTACAAAGTCGGCAGACCGGCCAAGCGAAAAAAGCACTGCAGGCAAGAAACTGACAACATCACTTGAAGACATCAATATTACAGACCAAAGATGATAATTCGGAAAGCACGAGATGCTGCTGCAGTTCACAAGCAAACAGAACTAAAGTACTTCTTACTACTACTGATCCCTTGCAATCATCCAAAGTAATTATTTAGCTGTTCACACTGTTGAAGGGAATTATGTTGCTGCTAGCACCCATAAGACCTCAGCACCACAACTCACCTGTCCATTTCAGTGCCTTCCCTTCCCTTGGCTTTTGTCCTTTCAAACTTCCTTTCATTCTCTCCCCCTCTTTCATATCCTCTCTCTTTCTCTCTCTCCCCTCTCCCCACTAGCAACCAGACTGTCCCTGGGTGACAGACAAGCAAGGGATGAAGAAGGGGGGGGGGGGGGGGAGAAATGTGTGAGAGAGATGGAAAACAAGAGTGAGATAGGGAAAGAGAGGTGGTAGAATTCCCTGAGCTGTGCTGTTCCGCCCTTCTCTCTGAAAAGTGAGTGTTCATCAGGAGTGTCGGCCATCCCATTCCCCGTTTCCCCTTCCCCTATTCTTTTGCATCTTGATAGCGGCTCTCCTCCCTCCCTTGCATATTAGAGAAGCCTTTCCATCCCAGGAGTGTTTCAACATGCCTGGAGCACGTCCCCCCCCCCCCATGCTTTGCTTTCTTCCTTTAACCCATGCTCCCTCTTCCCTCTTTCACTATCATTTCTCTCTACATTTCCCTGCACTCCCTCTTCGTGAGACACAGGTGTCACACATAGACACATATGCACACACAGCCACACACATTGCCACCACAGACCCCTCAGTCAATTTTCCAGCACAGCATTTTGTTAGAAATCTCAGTTTGCAATGCTCTCAATGAGTATTTTGCCAAAGGGGGAGAAAGAGAGAGAGAATGTGGGAAAGAGAGAGAGAGAGTGAGAGAGACCGGGAGGGAAAGCATCGCATGAAGGAGTTAACCCACCCGTTCATCCACTCACATTACCATCCCCCCTTCACTCAAGGCAGCGCTGCCTAGTCCCCACGTTAAGCCATACATTTCATCTTTACTTCCACTATTGCCTGTTTTTTTAGTTCTTTTCGTTGTTGTCGCTTGTTTAAAGTCTCTTCTTTGCTTCTCCTTTATCTCATCGTCTTTCTCACCCACACACCCCTTGGAGCGCTTCACTTCCCAGAGCTCTCCCATGTGGTTGACAGCTGCAGTTGCAACCACCACTCTTACCCACACACACACACACACACACACACACAGCAAACCTTTCACACCTTGCGCTCAACTACACACATCACAAAGCTCTCACACTAGTCACATCTCTCTCTCTCTCTCTCTCTCTCACACACACACACACACACACACACACACACCAGCACCACCTGCTTCACTGATGGCACTTGTGGTCCCTCCACCATCTATACAAGCCCCCTCGCATTTCTTGCTGCTTCTACACAAGGTGCCTCCACCCAGCGCTTCCAGCATCTCCAACACCTCTGCCCCCATCCCCATATTCCACATCCCTGCGTGCCTCTCCCAAGGCACCTTACCCGTACCTACCACTCATTAACCCAGGCTACCTCAGAGCATCACACTCCTCAAGCAATGCCTCTCCACGAGCCCTCGGCCCAACCCCCATCCCCTGCTCTCAGAGAATGTGACAGCCAGCTGGTTGGATAGCACAGCACACAAAACAAGAAAATACCTGCTACATAAGTATGCATGGAGATAGGGTTGACATGCCTTGGGATGGTGCATTGCCCATGCTGCGACACGGACCGCTGCAGCTGAAAGTGATCGCGTTTCCTGTTCCACCTCCTCTCTTTTTTTTTCTTCCTCCTCCTCCCTCCTCCTGTCCCTCGCTTTCTGTTCTTCACAAAGCGTTAAGTCTCTCCTTCCTCGTGCCGGTCCCCGCTTCCTATTCGCTCCTCTCCTTCTTCCGTCCTCCTTCCCTTTGTCTCGCTCTCTCTCTCTCGCTCTGTCTTCCTCTCCCTCCGCTGGAACCTCCTTCGCGAGATGGCTGTGGTCCAGCAGCGGCGCTCCTGACAGCACTGCGCGTGTGTGAGCGTGTGCGTGTGTGTCAGGGAGAGAGGGAGAGAGAGAGAGGTTGGGTGGGAGAGCACGAGTGTGTGTGTGTGTGTGTGTGTATGAGAGAGGCGTACTCCTCAGCGCTATGTGCCTCGGGAGACTGTGTGTGCCAGTACAGGGATGCTCAGCACACGGCTAAGAATGAAGCAAAAAATTTGCCCATGATAAATTCACGCTCCCTCTCTCACTCTCTCACTCCCTGCCTTGTTTTCTCTCCATTACACATTACCCTCTCTCTCTCTCTCTTAAAGACACAGGCAGCACGCTGCATTGCTACAAGCCTGAGGCGCATCTCATGATATGGTAATAAAGGGGAGTCCAGGGACTTGGTCCTGTGTGGGGCTCAGCAGCAGAGCTGGTAGGGGGCGGGTGGAGAAATGCTCGCAGCACCTACTAGGAATGGGGGAGGATGGTCCTGGTGGGGCTACAGAGAGGAGGGGGGTAAGAGAGAGAGAGCGAGTGAGAGAGAGAGAGAGAGAGACAGAGAGAGAGAGAGAGAGAGAGAGACAGAGAGAGAGAGAGAGAGAGAGAGAGAGTTAGAGAGAGAGAGAGAGGGAGAAAGAGAGTGAACACTTGAAATATCCCCCAGTGACTACAGCAGCTAATGATGAAGCTGTGTTAGCCTGGGGCGAGGTTGTAGTGGATTGGCATGGCAACTGAAGTGTAGTGGCAGGTGAGAGTGACAAGGCCACTGCAGGAGGGCAACCTTGACATTACTACGGCCTGTGGCTCTGCTCTGCTCGATGTTTGTTTACAAGAATAAATTATGACTCTTTTGACTCGTGGCAACAATCACCTCCAATCAACAAATATCACAGTCAGGAACCGGGGCAGAGTCCACTGTCATTAGCTATACAAGAATAATCCTGATAACACAGCTTAAGAAAATCCATATTGAGATTAATCGTCTATAGTGTTATATCTGACAGAGAGGACGGTCAAGTATGAGCCACAAGTGGCTAAGAGAAGCAAATGGGGAGAATATTACAGAACGCTAGAGTAAGGTCAAGGACACACAAGGACAATGAAGACAGGAAGGTATTATGGATGAGGGAGAGACTCAGAGTGTTGCTGTCAAAGACTGAGGGGTGAGTGGCTATTCTCTCTAAAGTACAGTAGCTGATGCATTGTGATGAATTAGGAAAGAGGGAGAGGGAGAGAGAGTGAAAGAAGTGAAATGCCTTAAGATGGAGAGATAAAAGAGGAAGGAAGGCATCTTAATGATGAGTGTGATGAATAATGTATGGTCAGGCTGCTCGTGACTTACACAGCATACTGGTCTGTCTGTCGTGTCCAGCTGGTTTAGAGGCACAAGGAAAGGAAACATCAGCCTGTCAGCTGGTGCCTGTCCACCTCAGCTAGAAAGAAGCCTGAGAAACTTCACAGCAGCACAGATACACACACACACACACACGTACAATTTCTCAGGTGAAGTCGGGGTTAAGGTGAGGGGAGAGTTTGCCTGAGTCCCTTTCAATCATGTTTCTTAAAGTCAATTGAAGGCTACAAGTAGAAACCCCCTTTACAACAGGCATTAACATACATCCTGGCCTGGGTGATTGGATTGTAATCATATAGAGCAAAAACACATAAAATCCAGGAGTAAATGCCCCCAAGAAGTATTGAAAATCTCATCAGCCAAATCACCTCCGGAGGATTTGGCTACAATAACAACAGAGTGTAAAAACAATGGGTCTCCAGTCCACATAAAGCAACTGCATTCACAGAAATAAACCACGGTCGTGAATAGGGTATGGCAATATGTGGAACTCCCTTAGCATAAGTGAGTGCAAATTTAATGTTATCATTATAATGGAGCGCATAGATCAGGCAAAAATTGCAAGAAATGTATTTGGAAGCAATCAGGACCAATGTTCCCTCTAAGCTGCGCGCATCTGTGTAAGATAGTTTGGTGATCTGCATTTAATAATTAATTTAATAACAATCACACTGACCAAAAAATACCATCTTGTCCATCGTAAGTCATCATTGCTGTACTTGTCCCTAGCAATTACGTCGATAGAAGCAGGTTTCAAAGTTTTGGTGTCAAATGATACTAGATGAGGGGACTATCTAAAGTAAAACATATAAATTACATAGGCCAATATACACTGTACAGTGCAGTTTCAGTTATTTGCATAACATACTGTAGGTAGAATGAATATGTTGAACAAGTAGAATTTGAAGATGAAATCAATTAGGCATCAAAGTTTTCACTGGGATTCACGTGGTTTATGTTTATCATAAAAAGAGCAGGTGTTATTTTGGTTTGTAATGTTTTGTACACTCAGTGTATATCAATGAAATAATTAAGCCCCCCAATGAATAGCATGCTGCATATTTCATAATTAAAAATGTTACACTGCAAAAAATCCATCTTATCAAGTATCTAATATAGTATCTAGAGAGTATCTAGAGTCTTTGTGTCTTATTTTTTTAAAGCAAGAGAAAGAATCTGCCATATGGGAGAGATCATTTCACTTGTTTCCAAAGCAAATTAACCTGTTTCAAGAAATGTTCTTGATACTAATGGAGGGCTCTGCCTTATTCTGCCTTGTTTCAGAATAATTACACTTGTCTGCCAGAGACAAATTAAAGTGCATTGGAGACAAGTGAAATTATCTCACCTCAGTAGCAGAATTTTTCACTTGCTTTAAGAAAAATAAGATTTTTAAGACTGAATATGAGACTAAATAACCTGTAAGCTATAGTGAGGTGTGGGCCACTCCTTAAATCTAACACCATGTAACATCATGGCCAAGGGGGGAGATCACTTTCTATTTGCAAGTAGTTTCACCTGCAGAAAACAACATGAATCTCTTTATCCCATAATCACTAACTGTAATCTACTCTAACAACTGCTTAAGCTTTTGCACGTTTGCATAATGAAGTCAACGTTTAACCCCTAAAATGACCTGCATGTAAATGTAGGTGATTGTCCTGGTGCAGCCACATTTGCGCCATTTAAAACTATGTGTATGTAACTGGATGAAAACTAGACGAAGAGTGTGTAAAATGAGCCATAAAAAATTAACCCGTCTTTCATCTTACTAGCCAACGTACATGCAATCTTTTATCTAATTAGCCAATCTTAGCTAGCGTAATGTTGACTAATGATACCTTTCTAAACACTGTGAAATGTGCAAATAGAAACAAATGCAAGTCAAACATTGTAAGCATAAGTATATTCTACTTTTTGTTGGGTATTAAACGGCTTTATCAGAGGCAGAGCCATCATTTCAGAAGTGAGGGGACTAATTGGTTCAAGACTATTTATTTATTTATTTTTAACCAGCTTTGAAGAATAACCCTGCCCAATTAGATTTTTAAATGTATCCTGTGACAAGATTCAGATATTTAGTGAGACACTATGGGCCTATTCCCTCCTATTAACAGTGCAGAAAAAAATACTGTAAATGCAATGGTGAAATTTAAAGAAAAAACTGAGAAGGGTATCCCTATAATTGTAATAAATGCCTTGACTGTCAACCAGCTAACTGTATGGAGACTAACTGTAGCTAGCAAGAATATTTACCTCTTTCCTTTAGCCATCCCAGGAAGTTTCTCCTCACCTGAGCAGAATCACCTGCTGCTCCTGCTCTGCTGCTCCCTGCTGTTTCTATTCACAGTGCAGAAAAGAGTGAAAAGCAATGGTGAAATTTCAAGACACTGAGAAGAGTATCCCTAAATTTGTAATAAACACCTTGTTTGTCTATCAGTCAGCTCTGTAACAAGCTTAATATCAAGCAGAATCAAGCAGAATATAAACTTAAATGTCATCTCTTCCAGCTATTTGGCCAGCTAACGTTTCTCCTCACCTGAGCACAATCAGCTGCTGCTCCTCCTATTAACAGCGCAGGAGAAAGTGCAAAGCAATAGTAAAATTTAGAGTAGGTAGAAATTGATAAAAGTATCGCTAAATTGTAACAATAACATTACTGTCAACCAGCTAACTGTATGAATCCAAGCTAACTATGATAGCTAACGTTAACTCTGGGCAGAATTTTTAGCTGTTTCCGTTGGCCGTCCCATTCCCAGCAACTTAGCAGGAGGTGGTCATCATCGTGGTCTTTTCCTGCTCTTTCTACTGGCAATTTAGAAAAAATAAGTGCCAAACAATGTTGGAATTTTAACTAGCATTGGATAATAACCCATATACGTTACTGCACACTCTATGCCTGTTAGCTGGTAAATTAAAGCTGGTATCTAGCTAGCTAGGTGACTGTAGACAAGGCTAATCTAGTTTACAACACAGCTATCAAAACAATTCAGTGTAATTCAACTTACTTTTCTTGATTTGAGGAAATAACCAATAGTCCGCTGCCCTTTTGCTGGCTTACTGAACATTTTAACTATGTCTCTATTTAGTTGAGTATGTTGTGGGTGAGTGACTGCGCAGCCAGGCTTTTTGCCGCTAGAGGGCGCTATTGCTATTGGACTGGCATTAGAAAAAAGTGCTAGGGAAGCTTTGTGTCCGTTCTGCGCATGGGCAAACTAAGGCAGCTATTTGCGCTGCAAAAATGGGTCCAGCTACCCCTGGAATGAGCCAAGCTCCCCCTAAGCACCCCCTGCAATTTTCTTTGGAGAAAAAAATAAATAAAACTTAGGATACAGAATGAATATAACAAGGCTAATTTCTATATGAAAATATAAGAAGTTTATTATTTGCAAAAAAAAAAAAGATTCCACTGACCTAAAGTGTGGTGTGATTGGTTGCTCGCTATCGGAGAGAGTTTTGTTGTGAGAGTCAAAGAGATTAGGATAATTTAGCTATAGGTGCTCAATTAAGTTGCGTAGCTGTGGACTGTGGTGTGTCAAGATAGACCGATTTGTAATTTCTTTAAAACGAGGAAGGGTGGAGGACGGTGAACGTGAAAAAATGGATAATGGCAAGGTGGTGAGGCCTATAACGTTATCGCTACGGAGGAAGAGGAAGGTGATGGCGGAAGAGGGACCCGAATAGTGGAGCAGATAAGCTTGTGTATGGAAGGTGTTGTGCATTTTATGACTAAAGCATGAAACTTTCTCCAGTGTTTCTATAAACCATGAAGTTTATTTTCAGTTGTGAAGGCATTTCCGATTTGACCTCTGGGACTAGGCAGAAGGCGAACAAATTTCAGGCTGTCAAATTTAATTTTTTTTCACTTTTTCGCAGGCATAAAGGCGGTATACATCAATTATGTTTTATTTTTACGCTCTTATTACACATAGATTGCTCAGAACTGCTGTAAACTCTGTTTTAATGAAGTAAAACATGAACAAATGGGGGAACCACGCACACAAAAAAAAAAAAAAAAGTGGACTTCAAATTTAAATTTGACTGAGCAATGTTGTTGTCATGTCGGCATCTCTTAACCCACCCTACGATGACATTATCAGTTCAGTATAGTCATGTGTGTCCTTTCTAAGCCTAGCAGTCTCCTGAGCATGAGCAAAGGGCAGTGCACTTGAGGGCAGCCTTTTTGCACTTGCAGCACATAGTACACCCTTTCTTGCAGCCACAATGGATAAGTTTGTAGCAGCTCTGTGAGGCTTCTGGAAGGGTGGTCCACAGTGGCTGCCATCCCGTTGCTTCCTTCACCCAGCCCCAATCAGAAGGGCTTCGCAGCTCAGGGTCAGGTACTAAAGTGTTGCTCCAGACAGTGGCCTGATAGGTGGCCCGCTTAATGTGTTGCTCTAGCGCAGCCTTCGTGGGTGGGATGTTCTCCAGAGCTCTGGATTTCTGAGTGAAGAGCTGTTTTCTTGCTTCATTCACCTCCATGGTGTCGCTCATCCTATCGTACATCAGCACCACAAAGCGCTCCAACAGTGACTTGGACAGCTCACTCACATCACCTGGCATCTGCATGGGCTCATTGAAGGCCTCGGCCACTTCAGGGAAAGCATTCCAAGTCTCCCATGCAGTTTTCTTTCCTCTTCCAGCACATACTGACACTGTGTCACATCCCGTAAGTGCGTGGAACAATGGAAGAGTGGCACAGGTACTTGGATCCAGCTTGTTGGCCACTTCATGACACACTGTACCTGATGACTTTGCTGCCCGTGTATGTTTGACTCTGTTGAAAACCAACAGCTGCGAGACTGTTAGAGTGGTGGTTGTATTAGCTGTTTCCACAAGGTAAGTCTGGTGCTTGATGTTTGCCCCATCCAGGATCATGTTCACCAAGGCCAAAAGAGATGGCGGTATGGATGGAATGAGCCATCAAAGTTGAACTTGGTGTCAAACATCTCTCTGCGTATCACTTGTGCTGCTCTCACCAAATGCATGGCATCACTGCCGTGGTCACAGGCCTTCTTGAGAGCATCTCCGATATCGTCCTGAAATGTCAGAAGTGTGTCTCTCCCCTGCGGATGTGCCCTTAAGTCGGGAAACACAGAGAGAAGCCTGTTCTTCAGTCTGGTTGTGTGGATCCGATGCCCCACAGTGGCACCTAGCTGTTCAAGTCGGACTTTGTACAGGTCACCCAGGTCTCCCAGGCACAATCGTCACCTCTTGTTTCCTCCATAAAGGCTACCAACTCTGCAAAAGCAATGCCATGCAACTGAGCCTCTTCCTCATGCTCATCCTTTGATACAGCCTGTCTTGCTTTGTTATAGAGCATCCGGAGGCAGTTTCGGTGATATTTTGCCTCAAGGGCTATCATGTCCCCAGGTGCAAGTTTGGCAAGCAACTCAGTGTCTTCTATTTCCAAGGCAGCATTTCTAACATTGAAATCTAACTGTTTTGTTGATGCCTCATGGAGCACTTCAGAGCCAGCTGGCTTGTTGCAGAAGAAGCACACAGGCTCTTTAGTGTTGACATAGCTGTGAGCAGACCGTGTGTGAACCTTGGGTGCATCAGACTGCTTCACCTTTTCTGATAACTTCCGCCGTCACTGTAGCATGGTTTGATTATATTTTAATTGACAGGTCTTGTGCCACTGTGCCCTGTCCCCAGCCTGTCCAGGTCCAGCTCGGCTGGTATTTGTCTAAGTTCCTGAAATTCAAGGAGATCCCTGGCCAATGACGCATAACCGCTACCTACTGGTGGCTCGCTTGACCTGGCAGGGCATTGCAAATCTTCCCCTGTTTCTACTTAGCAGAGAGCACAGAGTTCCCAGTTAGTGGGGCAATGCAGCTTGGAATGCTTAGATGTAGAAGGCTGGGCAAGATCAATCAGTATAGGTGCTTCGACATGGTGACTAGAGTTCTGAAGAGTGCATACAAGCTAGCTGAGGCATGCAGAGGGATTATCCTGTAATGCACAAGAACATACCACATTGTGTATATATATATTCTTTTATAAATTGTTATGCAGCAATACTAAATTCAAACATGTTTAGTGAGTGAAATTTCATTAAACACCCTCTTTTGAGGACGTGAAGGTTTCAGGTGAAAAATGCAAACAAGCTAGCATGCTAACTTCCGATTAGCATGTTCGCTAACGTGCTAGTTTGCCACATAATTACTGTAATTCTGTCTTCTACATTCTTGCTAATGTAGCCAGAATAGTCAGTCAGAATAGAAGAACTTACTTGATTTCTCAAATGAGGTCCAATGAATGACAGTCATGTAATTCTATATAACATACAGCAGAAGTTACACTTGGAAATAAACACATAGCCTATACTTGGTAGGGTCAGGAGCCCCCCTGGCCAAATTGGTGCTCTAAGCAGAATTTTGTTATGGGGCCATGGCTGAGGCAGCTGGCAGCAAATAAGCATCTTTATTAGAACAAAAATGCAATTTTGGCAAAGATATACATGATTATAATGCAGAGTGGTGGGGCAAAAACTGGAAACATGCAATGCTGAAGTCAATGACCTCTCAAGGTCACCAGAGGTCAGATACAAATTGCCTCCATGTCTGAAATAAAACCTTGGGGCATGTAGATTATATGCTGAAACTTTCATGCTTTAGTCATAAAATGCACAATTGGTTTGCTCGGAGATTGACTCGGAGATTGAGGAAAATTCTCCAGCTGAAAATGAAAGTGTGGGGGAAACCTGTACGCTAGCCATGCAAGCAATCCCATCACTGGCACCGTGGATTTAAGTCAAGGTGAAGGACCAAGGTGTCCTCAACTAAAGTTGTACCCCACTCTCAGCAAGTCACGGCAGATGCAGCTTTCTGTTATGCATGTTGGCATAAACAAGCTATGGACGCTATGGATTGGACATTGACAGTGTGATTGACTGCTTTATCGTTCTTCCGTGACTACACATTTTTTTGGTTGTCGATTTTAAGTGACTAGTTATTATCAGCAATGAGTGGGCCAATTATAACAGTGTGATCATGTGAGAAGTACCGTCTACACAGTTTGTTTCCTCAGTTGCTTGCTTTTAGACCATTGGCAATGAGTTGAGCAACTACTTAAGCTGTCCAGCACAGTCCACTGTACAGTCCTGTCAGTGGTGTGCCGTCTGTATAGGCTGGTTGTTGTGTATCAAAACTGGTTTTTATGTAGCACTGTCTATATGAATGGTTCTATTGCTTTTTATTATAGCACATACTGTATGATGAATGGATGTGCCTGTGTATGTGGCACTGTTTGTTTACATGAATAATACAGTGATTAATTTGTCTGATATAGCACATTTTTAAATCTTTTGTGTAACTTCTGACTATATAAACACTTGATTTGCCGTCTAAAACTGTGTGCATAGCTGCATAGCCTTGTGTCTAACTGGACTCGGTGTTATATCATATACAGTCTAATAGGTCTAAATACACAGTCAGTCTTCAGCTCATTGAAGCACGCGCATGCATATAATATTGGGTTGGGGATTTGGCTCCCAATGGAAAAACAGTGGCCCTCCTTGTGTAGCAGTATAGCCTAATTCGCACCCTAGTCTATTGTATTGTTATTATTATTTTTTATATTATTTAGAATAAAGTTAGCACCTGCTGTTAATAATTAAGCTCCCCCTTAGCTCCCCCAGCCACAATTATCTGCAGCCGCTACTGCAAGTCGGGCAAGTCTTTTATCTGCACTTATTAAGCTTAGGCTACCTCAGGATATGTTTTAGTGCGATTGTCTTAACGGCAGGTGATTTTGCTCATTTTAATAAATTTCACTTTTCATTCGTGTAAATATGATTTCTTTCAAGAAATAACCAAGGATTTTTTTTCAGGTTCTCAGTTTTTTCCAATCATAACAGAAAAGCATACAAGTGAAAAAAAACAAACAAAACACAAGTACCCTACACAAGTACTGCCAGACAACATGCTATATCCATAAGTGACCACTGCCGTTCAAGTAAATGCCAATTCAGTTGGAGATAAAACAAGTAAAAGCCAGTAAACAAGGAATTAAGTCTTAAAGCAAGAAATGCATTAAACAGTAGCATTTCAGTAGCCTTGAAAAGTTTCAAAAGCCTTGAAAAAACACTATCTTGGGAAAAACGTTTGAAACCATCCAAATTTTAAGCTGCAAATTATAGTAAGATACCCTGTTGTAAGAAGTAAGATACCCTGCTTGACATTTTTTGCAGTGTCATCATTTTCCCTGTATTTCATTGACACCTGTATCTGACACCTAACTGTGTCTCTTTATCATCCAAATTGATATTATTTCAAGAGGAATTTGAGGCCACATCTTTCAAAATTGTAAACCTTGCAATTGACACTTTCTGTATTTTTTAAATCTTAACATTGGAACAACATTCATGAGAAAAACAACAATTTCGGGCAAAATCCCAGTAAGCTGCTTGTGCTGCAACTCCTTTGGGGTCAAGCAGCCAGTCTGGGCAGGATGGACTCTCAATCATGTTCCTGAGCTTTTAGTTGCTTTTGCCCCTGCTTCCCCTGTTAACCAGCCAGAGGAAGCAATCCTACCGCAACAGAGCGTCCCTGCTCCTACATGCAATATAGTGGACTGGATGTAGTTTATAAGAAGGAATTCAAGCATTCACAAGTTAAGTGATATTTAGCTTCACAAACTAAACAACTTACATCAACTTACAACAATTTACATCACTGAGAAATAGCCTGATAGTGTGACAATATGGGTTGTAGATTTTTAGACCAATTGTGCATAGACATCTTGGAACAAACCTTTGTCATTTCTAAAAACAGACTTCCTAGAACAATGGTGGTTGTCTGAGCTGTATTCAGAATGGTTAAACGAAATCATATTGCAATGATAGACCGTAAAAAAAATTATATATTAAAATTCCCTGTGGAAAGGTCAAGCCTTTTCTCTTTACCATTTGAACAAGGTTCCAGCAAGGAGCAATATTATGAAAATACACTGCAGTAGGCCTAATAGATGATCGGCCCAAGGAAGTTGTATATGGCACATGTTGTCATATAAGCTACAATCTGTGTAACATCTAAAATAGCTTACTATATTATTGTGCAATACAACTACAATATTAAAAGACAATATAGGAGATGGCGTACAGCCGATGGCTTATTTTGCCTCGGGGCTTTCATGTATTGTTGGTTGCCGAGTCGGTCAGGGGCAGGAAGCTGCTGGCTGCAGATGTGCAAACTGCTGACTAGGTGGCTCTGCGGTGTGAAGATGAGTGCACTCTGCTCCTGTTTTCTAATAACATGACATCTGCTGCTACGCTGTTGTCCTGGATCTGGCCTTACTGGTGAGCAAAACGGTGTTCATGACACACAGGTTCCATGTCGTTTTTGCCTCGATAGAAGTTATTAGCTTATACTGTTGTTCAAGGTTCTTTATGAGATATTAGGTAGCCATTTTCCTCTGAACTAACAGTTCTGTAGACTTCCAGTGCATCTGAAGATGTATCACAACTCAAACGCCCACAAGAATCATGCTGTATGAAAAAAAAATACCATGGAAACCTCGGTGGTGTGATGAATGTGTCTAAATGAGTACAGCTCCTGAGGAAAAGCATCCTCTTCCTCCTTATCGTCCTCACTGTGTCCAAGTGCACCGGTGAAAGAAAACATCACCACTGAGGTTACCATGCCATTTTCTCTGAGTGTGTCATGGTAAGATAAGATACACTGGAAGAAAATGACTGTGATGAATCAGCACAAAATGGTTACAAAACATCTCAATAATAGAAGAAGATGCAAATCGACCCCCTGCAATATGTCAAAACACTCATATTGTCTTTTAAGGAAGCATTTAAAAAAATAAAAAGCATCCCCCTCCAAGGCCTCCGAAAACTAAATGATACCCATAAATCTTTGTGCTCAATCTGAGGAGATTGGGCTTTGTCGTGGACACTAACTGTTCTGCCGATCTTAAAAGCACAGCTTTACATTCACAGTCTCAATTGAAAGTTTGGTTGTCCCTAAGGAGTTAACGGGAACACAGTTTGTCCTCGTTGTCCTCCTCCCTTCGCTCCATCCGAGCTGCGCGAGCTCATCGACCCAGAAACCCTTTCACCAGCACATTCTGTGGCACAATAGATCTGCCCTCGCTCCAGTGGCGACCGGCCATCTGAGGTTGTTAGAGGGGGGACCGGGGAGGAATGTCAATGACGGTGTGACTGGATGCACCAAGAGAAGACAACCTGGCTAGGTGGAGGAGGGGGGGGGGAGGGAGGGGAGGGAGGGGGTGGGGGGGGCAGGGGCTCTTAGTGTGCGTGAGACAGAAAAAAGTCAACTGCCACAGCGCATCGATCATCTTTCAACCTTGCCTTCACAACATGCATGTATAAACACACATATACAAGCAAATGCACACACATGTATGTGCATGCGCCCGCACACACACACACACACACACACACACAGTTACTTACCTCATTTGTAACCTTCAGAGCACTACCCAATAACACTGTACATTCAGAGCAGTGCAGTGCAGGATGAAGGTTCTTCGGGGGACAAGGAGAGCAGGTAAAGCAGTATGGGCCTGTATGTCTGAGATGATGGATATCACTCCCTTTCATATCCACTAAGCCTGCAATACACAGTGAACCAAGTCTGCTCCAATTATATGACTGACATTTATCATCTAACCCTTTTAAACTTTGCCGGAATCCAGCAATACTAGTGGCTCTAATGCACCGCTGCCCATTCGTCTACTGGAAACAATAGAGAAAATGTCTATCTGAGTCAATGAGCCACATCATGGGGCTCAGTATTTGGTTTTTCATGATTGCACACATAACACTGCCTCTTCTTCTTCCCTTAAATAAATCAGCAGCACAACCTGGACACTAGATTTAGAATTCATGAAAGAAAAACCTAGTAAAAAATGGAATTCACATACAGATGTTGTAAATATGTGTTATAGACTGAAGCTATTGCATGCCATAAGAGAGAAAAAGACTAATCACTCCAAACTAATACAATGCCATAGCGACTGCATTCATGGGCAAGGCTTTATTCACATGAAATCATCTGCAAACGGCAAGTAGCCCATTCTTTTTCCATGCACTGCAGGCATTTTTCTTTAACTCCAACAACATTAGTGCGATCATCAGACTACGGTTCAACTGTATTGAAATCAAAGAGTTCTTGGCCCCACTGTTACACAGCAAGTCTACTGCCAATCGACCGGCCAAATCCTGTGTTTCCATGGCAATGTGGATGGCGAGAGATGACTCGTCTCTATAGAAAGGTGTAGTCATTGGTGAACTGTGTTTCCACTTATGTGTGGGTGGATGGATAGGAATTAAAATGCCGGCCAGCCACAGCCACACCGCTGAGCACCTTCTGTGACTCCTGTATGCCAAGGAATGCCAGTGACCATTTATGTGTGTTATGTTTACATGCTATGGGCATATAGAGGGACAGGAATCTAGTGCAGAGGAAGACTTACATGCATTATCAGAAAATCTACGGCTAAATAATACTTGCAGTGCACAGTCTCACCTACCTATATACATTCACACACACACATTCACACATGTACAGACTGCTAACACAGATTTGCAATGTAAATGTGCACGGACCTACAACCGCCTTTTATCCCCCTTTTTTTCTGTATGTTTGTTTTTATTTTTTCTCTCAACATACACACCGGGCAAAGGTAAAACAGAGGTGAGATACTGGAATGGCATTGCAAACAGTGATATTGTCGCAAGGAAATTGCAGCAGACACTTGTCACATACGCCCTCCTCCTCCTTCCGCTCTCTGCATTTCATTACCAATATATGATTGATCTTCAAAGGTTCCTCGGGGATCCAGCTGGACAATGAAAAACTGGGCTCCCCTGGGATGGGGGTCAGGGAGAGGTGTTTGTGTGTGTGTGTGTGTGTGTGTGTGTGTGTATGTGTGTGGCGGTAATACTGGGGGTTGAGGGTATCAATGTTGCTGCAAAGAGGGATGCTGAAGAGTCGAAATGGGGGTGGGGTGAATGAAGGGCTAATGTGGCGTTAAACTCAGGGGTGTGATGTCACACAACAAGGTGAGATTTAGCAGATCCACAGAGACCACCTGCCAAAGGTCAAGTGTAGCAAACTATGTGTGTGTGTGTGTGTGTGTGTGTGTGTGCAAGAAAAAAGGGAGATAGATATTGTATTCTATATTGTACCTTGTTTTGTCCTATACTATTGTAATATGCTTTGGCAACACTCAATACTACTTGATTCCTGCCAATAAAGCTTTTTCTGAATCTGAATATGAATCTGATAGAGGGCAGATGGAAAATGTGTCAAAGGCCGTGAACCAGATTCAAATCCACAACACTGTAAGAAGATGGCATTCACCTCGACTTAACACCTCAATCACGTTTTTCGTTCAGGTTCAAAGTTGTTCAAAATCAAATATGAACAGAGCAGGTCATCAAGCATCATGCAGGTCCATTAAAGGGCTCCTGGCAGCTGCTGCTGGGTGAGAGATATTGTGTCAAGTAGGATCTGCTCATCATGAGCTCATCGGTCACTCCATTACTTCAAGACAATGACAGACACGTTTAACCAAGGCACAGTGGGCTATGCTATGTTAAACTACTCTCCAATTAAGTGAAATTACGACTACTGCCCCGTCCCTCTGCACCGATCTCACCTAGCGTGGGCACTCCAAGCTAAATGAAAATCTGTATCAGAGTCCATGTCTTGTCTCCTGCTCTCCGTTCCCCTCCATGTCTGCCCAGTCGCTCTATAAATAAATAAGGCGCTGTTTCCAAGGTAACGTCTCCTTGGAGAATTGGCCACCTGAAATCCAGATGGAGAAGAAAAGGAGGGTGAGCAGTGGTCTACCTGGCACAGCAGACATTCCGCTTGCCATCAAAATAACATCATGGCCACCACTACGCCACAGCATCAACAGCAGCCCTAGTGTATTCCAGGACCCCCACCCTGCAGCTTGGCCCTGGGGATCATCAGTCTCCATTATAACGCATCATCCCACCACCAGTCCTATACTCCTACTATAGGCCAGAGAGGCACATCTGAAGATGATTGCCATTAGTGTCAGGATGTGTGTCTTTGATGGTGTGTATGGGAGGAGGCGATGGTGCAGCTGGGTGGATCATTCTATTATAATTATCCTACTGCAAAATGGAAAATGCATGGGCTCCCTCCAGTGGTTAGAGCAGCAAACTACCAACGTATTACATTACTGCTGGTGTGGACCCTTCATGGGTTGGATTCAAAGAGATGCATGAACCCCTGAAGTGGCATAGGGTGACACTCTTTCACCCCTAAGGACTCAGATTCAAGCCCTCCTGCTGAAGTGTCCTTGAGCAAGATACTGCAGGCACTCCCTTTCCTACAAGTATCACATTAAATGTCTATTATACTCTAAAAATCATTTTCTTTTACTGGCATAGAAAATCTACTATAACTGAGGAACCTATTCAAATTTTGTTCTTACTCAGATTTTAACTTAATTACTTGTCAATAGCGAAAGATAGTGAAAATACAGTTTATTAGTGTCTTTGTGTATGTGTATGTGTATGTGTGTGTGTGTGTGCTTGTGTTCAAATAGGGAACAACAGTGGCTAATTTCCATTGATACAGCCATGACTATATTTATCTTTTCTTTGGCAGCTTAACCTTAAGGCTGGAGTACCTTTAATGAAAAGAAGCTGATGGGTGGGTAACCTGATACCCTTCTTTTTCAAGCTTCATGCACATACATTCTCTGGAAAGGTAGAATAATTACCATCTGTGTGCTTTAATACTCCAATTAACATCAAAGAAACTAATTAAATCATCACGATTAGTCCATCAGCACAATTATCATATTCTGTCCCTGATGGCACACTCAAAGCAAATGGAAATTTGGATGTGGGAGGAGAAGGAGGTTGAGTAGCCAAGGAGAGAGACAATAAGGATTTTTTAGCATATATGAACTATATTGTAAAAAGTCCACGGAAAAAATGTCTAGGAGCCCTCTGCCACTAGTAAGCCCATACATGCTCCAGTGCCAGATTGTCTTCATGGGAGTATTCTGATATAGAGCTCGTGAATATAGGAATTTGAGACCTGGAGCACTGCAGTGAACTTGTGTGTAAATGTAAGTAAGTAAAGCTTTATTTATATGGTGACTTTTTAAAACACACGGTTTACAAAGCGCTTCACAACAAGAAGATAAAAGAAAGAAAAGACATGGAAGACATAAAAACAACTTTAAGAGAAAACAAACCCAAAAAATAAAATAATGCAATCAAACACATATATAAAGTATAGTGTAAAACATATATATATATATATGTAAAACAAACAACATGATAAAAAGTCCAAATAAATACATATAAAATACACACATAAAATCGTACATGCAAACAAATCATAACCAAAGAACCAAACAGCCACTTTTCACAAGAAGGCCAGCCTATAAAAATGGGTTTTTAGGAGCTGCTTAAAAGAGTCAACCGACTCAGCTGATCTAATCGGTTTGGGGAGACGATTCCAGAGAGTTGAGTCTAGAACCGGGGACGACTAGCAGACCTTGATCAGAGGACCTCAGTGACCCCACAGGTTTATACAGTGTCAGCAGCTCGCAGATGTAGTCAGGGGCCAGGCCATTCAAGGACTTGTACGTGATTATAAGGATCTTAAAATTAGTTCTAAACTGGGAGTTCACTGGGAGCCAGGGCAGAGAGGCGAGAATAGGAGTAGTGTGTGCCCTGCAGTCAGTCCTGGTTAAAAGCCTGGCAACTGCGTTTGGACCAGTTGAAGCCAAGCCAAGGCTGTCTGGCTAAGGCATGAGAATGGCATTACAATAATCTAGAAGAAAATGAAAACATGAATTAGATGTTCCAGATCTTTAACAGGTAGCATTGATCTAATTTATGCGATATTCCTTAATTGGGAAAAAACAGGATTGAACCAGCTTGTTAATATGTTGCTCAAAATTCATGTGCTGATCAAAAACAACATCCGGGTTTTTAGAGGAGGCTTTAATGTTAGGTGCCAGAGGGCCTATATGGAGTTGAACCTCACTAACCAAGTGATCGGGGCCAAAAACCAGAACCTCAGTTTTATCAGAGTTTAATTGCAAAAAGTTAAAAGACATGCAGTCCTTAATAGCGCCCAGGCAGTCGTGGAGAGTGATGAGATTGTTCAGATTATTGGGTTTAAGAGACAAGTACAGCTGAGTATCATCAGCGTAACAATGGTATGATATACAACCCATACTTCCCTGACCCAAGGGAAGCATGTATAATGAGAACAGTATAGGACAGAGGATGGAACCCTGAGGAACCCCACACGGTAGAGGGACAGATGAGGACATAGAGTCACAAGTTGACAAGTAGGGGGAGAACCATTTCAGAGCAGTGCCCGAAATACCAACCCATCTGCTAAGCCTATAGATGAGGATGGCATGGTCAATAGTATCAAAGGCTACACTTAAGTCAAGAAGGAAATCACCATTATCAGCACACAAGAGGATGTCACTGGTAACTCTAAGCAAGGCAGTCTCAGTACTATGTTTTCGCCGGAAAACCAGATTGGAATTTATCAAATATGTTCCTCAATCACCTGTAGAAGCTGCTCAGCTACTACTTTCTCCAGGATTTTGGAGGTGAAGGGGAGCTTAGAAATTGGTCTGTAATTATTAAGAGAGAGGGGATCAAGGCCAGGTTTTTTTAAAAGGGGCTGGACACATTCCGTCTTGAAGTAATCAGGTACACATGTGGAGATAAGGGACTGGTTCACAGTGGAGAGGAGACTATGGCCAATGACAGGCAGGGCTTCTTTGAGGAATTTGGATGGAATTATATCTAATGGACTGGAAGACGGGTGCATGTGTGATATGATATCTAAAAGATGTTGCAGGGAAACAGGAGCAAATTTAGTTAGCAAAAAACAATTGCCTGCAGGCTCAGGACAGGAGGAAGGAGGCGTGATATTCGATCTGATGGTACTGACCTTATCAACAAAGAATGATAAATGATTTTCACAATCAACAGAGGAGGCGACAGACGCAGGTGGGTAGGGTTAACAAGTTGATTGATTGTTTTAAATAGAAATCTGGGATTATGCTTGTTGGCGGTGATTAGGTCAGCGAAATAAGTAGGGGTAAGAGGGGCAATAGCATCGAGTACTGATGAGCATGACTCATTAAAACAAGTAACCCAATCATTAATATTAGATGAATGAAGTAAACTATAGCTCAAGTCAGAGAAAATAGCTGAAAATTTGGTAGCTGAAAAGGTTATAAAAGATGCGAGAATGTAACTTAAGCTTCTGAGGTAGTGGTACTGACTTGAAAACAGTATCAAACAGAATACATTTATGATCTGAGACAAAGTCCATTGTGGAGAGGGAATTCAGAGACAAACCAAGAGTAAAAACAAGGTCAAGGGTGTGACTGCGATTATGTGTGGGACCAGAAACATGTTGTATAAGATTGAATGATCTGACAATGTTTAAGAATGCTGCAGCAAAACAGTCATCAATATGTATATTAAAATCTCCAACAATAATGCACTTATCCTGTTTGAGAACAATAGAGGATAATAATTCCGGAAATTCTGTTACAAAGCCATTATTCTGTTTGCGGGGTCGGTAAATAACCATACAACACTGGGGAAACGCACTCCATAGAAAAACTTAGTAACTCAGAGGTATTAAAATTGTCAGTAGTGATGGGATTACAATTGAAAAGGTTTTTAAAAATTACACCAAGACTCCCTCCTCGACCAGAAATTCTTGGACAATTCAGAAAATGATAGTCAGGAGGGCAAAGCTCAGTGAAAGGGGCACAGTCACCTGGTCTTAGCCAGGTCTCAATCAGAAAGAAGAAGTCCAGGTTGTGAGATTAGATGAAATCATTGAGGATAAAAGTCTTATTAGACAGGGATCTGGCATTAAATAATGCAAAATTTACAGAAGTGCCAGGATTAACTGATTGTGTGTGAATGCAGGGAATATGGATCAAATTGTCAAAACTAACTGGAGAAGGGTGATGGTGGTAAAAGTGTCTATGCTGTGTAGGTCGCTTCCTAAAGACATAAGACTATATGCCAGGTCTGCTGTTCCAAATAACAGGGATGGGGAGCCCCTGAGACGAAACTTGAGGTAGTGTTGCAGTCTTAGTATTAGAATGATGAACGGAAAAAGCAGAGTCTGTACAGATGCTCCTTGCTGGAGAAATTGTCTGAGTAGGTGTCTCAGGAACAACTGAAAGTAGACCAAACCCTGTTTGAAAACCAAACAGGGACATTAGGGCAACCAATAACACCGGGGCAAAGATACTGGGGGCGTCAATAGTAGTCGGACTGGTCTGCACTGGTCAGCAGGGAGAGTTTGTTGTAATCAACATGCACCTGGGGGCCAGAGGTGGAAGCACGCGAGTGAGAGATATTATAGAAAATGTTGGCGGATAACATAATCGCCCCAGATCTGTTGGAGTGCAGACCATCACGTATAGTGTATGTGTATGTGTATGTGTATGTATTCAATATATCAAAGCAATATCAGGTTGCTAGAATCCTCAGTGACAACTTTTTTTTTCCAGTTTTGCTGAACAAACATCACGTGTCCCTTGAAGAACAGTGACCACTTCAGATAGATAACAACTGGGGGTTTTCCATCTTCATCCTGGCCGCGCTCTGAACTCGCTTATTGACTGGTGACACATTGATGTCAGTGTGACAAACTGGAGCCTGTACATTTTGCTGAGCAGGAGAGCTCATTCCCAAGGCCGCTCACACTAAGAAAAGCTGACACCTGTCACATAGGTAGAAGGGAGGTGATTTTTGAACAGGGAATGGCTGATGTGATCCATACTTGAATGGAATGACAGTTTCCTACAAGTGAGAATAACATGGAGAATATTTTGGATGTCTGCTGGAGGTGGAAGCAATTCACTCAAAACTGCACTGGTTATCCAAACTATACATTGTACACTGTAACGTAAGTCTGTGCCTTAATTCATAATGCATAGGCCTACACTGCAAAAATGAGTAGTCATGTTTTGTCATTTATTCTAAATTGCTCAGTCTTCACACAACACAGAGATAATAGATGGGCTCCAGCTGTCCAGCCTCCATCAAAACAATATTCCTGCTTTATGTAAACATTTCAAATGTTTTGAAATTTAGAGACCAGCATGTTGTCACACTTTTTACTCATCAATAGATGGACTCCAGCTGACTTTTGTCAAGCTGCTTACTCAAAATCTCTATCAAAACATGATTCCTGCATTATGTAGGTTGTCCTTGGTTTCAAATGTTTTGAAATGTACTTTTCATAGGTTTTTGCTGACTACAACATACAAGCAACCTTATGGAGTATTGTGAGGAATTAATTTCTCATATAATTAAAACAGTACTGTATTGTGCAAGCTGATCACCCAGTTAGCCATGCTGCCATTTCCACAAGTAAGAGTTAACCGTGTTCAAGGCACAGCAGGGCTGCTCCCACTCCCAGCTCACACATGCACCAAAGTCACATACACACATCGGGATCCATCCGAGCACTCACACTCACATACACAGATGCAGGGCAGCACTGGCCAAAGCCCCGATGGTTCAGAGGATGGAGTGAGAAGGAGAAGAGAGGAGAGAGGGAGGCTAGGACCAGTACAGTCGCCCATCACACTGCGTAGACGACAGACAGAGATGACAAGAGAGATGGTGGAATGACGGATCATTTTGCGTTCTTTAGCTGGTTGGAAAGCCAGTCCAGGCCCTCATAGAGACGTCTCCACTGGTGGCGCACGTGGCCTGGATATACCAGTCGCGATGGTGCAGGGAGTGCAGGCACAGCTTGTCTGTGATCTCAGCTGCGTTCATGGCATTGGGCAGGTCCTGAAGGAGAGGAAAGGCATCACACTGCTTATGAGAAAAGGAAAACTGTAAACTTGTCAATTTATTTCACTATCAGCAACTAACAATCCCTGTAAAGTTCTCCACTTTGAGGCTCATCATTCTAAGAGGCATGGCGAGGCAGAGAAGCAAGTTCACCTGTTTGTTGGCAAACACAAGCAGCGCAGCGTCTCTCAGCTCATCCTCAGCCAGCATCCGCGTCAGCTCCTCCTTCGCCTGATGAATTCGCTCCTCGTCATCACTGTCTACTACAAAGATCAAGCCTGAAAAATGGAAATGGATGAGTGAAGTCTGGATTGTGGAAGCAGATGAAGATCAAATGTAATCGAAGATTCAATCCACAAGGGCCTGATGCTTGTAAAATAGGCTTTGAGCTATCTGGAAGCAACAGGAAACATCTTACCTACTGTGTTATGGAAGTAGTCCTTCCATAGTGGCCTACTTTTGTCCTGACCACCCACATCCCACACTGTAAAACTGATGTTCTTGTATTCTACTGTCTCAACATTAAAACCTGTGGAGGGAAAGAGAGAGACAGACAGACAGACAGACAGACAGACAGAGAGAGAGACAGCATGAAATGGACAGAGATAAAAAAAAAAAGTCAGTTATCAATGGAGCCATAATAACAGTGCAACATGCCCAATGCCAAGATATTAGCTTAGGATAAAGGTGTGTATTCCTCCAGAGAGTAAAGTTTTCATTTCAACTACAGTGAAAAGAATCTCTAAAGGTGGACTGACTGCCTGAGGACTCAGTTAGACCTGGGATGCCAGGTAAGTGCACTTAACTACCTGGTGGGATAGACAACCAGCAGATAGGAGTTGGAACCACTGGACTAGCTTTATATGTTAAAGCAGCCTGATGTGGCCTCCACGATTCCCTGCTCTCATTACTTCAGGCCCTGAGGCCAGCTTAGGGCAGCGTCTCTGGGCATGTGGGCAGTGATTACAGACCAGAGTGGAGGAGAGGGAACAGGGTGGGAGTCTTTGACGGTCTTCATGAGGTTCATTTCCACTCCTCTACATAAAAACATGGTCAACAAGACAGCAGCAGCCCACACAGCATCAGCCAGTAGGGTAGAAATGTCCAGAGACAGACAGATGCAGGAGGACTCACCGATGGTAGGGATTGTGGTAACGATCTCTCCCAGCTTGAGCTTGTACAGGATGGTGGTCTTTCCAGCAGCGTCCAGTCCTACCATCAGGATCCTCACCTCTTCATTTCCAAAGAGATTTTTAAACAGGCTTGCAAAATTTCCCATTTTGGCTGATCTGCAGAGGTAGAAATAACAGGAGCAAATGGTCAAATCTTTGAAAATGTGGTAGAAAAAGGAGTACTGCAAACATCAATATAAAGAGAGCATCAAAGTGTGAATGTTCCATCTTTAGAAAACAATTCCAGTACTATTCTACCCTTGACTGCAGGATTTTCTCTAGCTTTTAGACAGGGTAGCTGGCAATGTTGCCACTGAGGTGGGTTTTATCCAGGATTGGGGCATTGTTGAAGACCATAGGAGCACAAAACAACAGCCTTTAGCAGCAAAAATAAGGCTACTGAAACACGTTCATAATCCCTATGCACTGAAAAACCATGCAAAACCGTATAATGGGAAAAATGGATTGTGGTGGCTCAAAATGAATCTTATCTGATTAATAGGCCCTTTTCACGTTGTGAGAAACCGGTGCATTACAACTTCCTGTGGCAACTTTATTTTTGCAAAGAGATAACTTTAGGCAAAGAACTTGTAGTTTAGATCCAGGAGTCAACAAAAATAGTCTTTGTAATTCACCAGTGCTCATTTTGGGCAGGTTGTGAAGCGATTTAGTGAGGGCCAGAGCAAGTTGTAATGCACCTGTTTCTCAATGCAGAAGCTGTTACCATGACAATGTGAAAAGGGCCTATTGAAGCTACACAAAGCAAAATCATGAGGAAAAGGTGCTGTGAAAGTCAGTCAGTCACATTGTTGATTTATTTAGACACTTTACATCTGGCCCTCTCTGTAGTGCCTCTAGGTCTCCTTTACACACACACACACACACACACACACACACACACACACACACACACACACACACACACACACACACACACACACACACACACACACAGAGTCTTACTTATGTCACTTTTGGGGTATTCACATAGACCTACATTCATTTCCTGGAGACTTACCCTAACCATAACCATAACCACTACTTGCCTAAACCTAACCCTTACCCTAACCTTAACCTAACCCTAACCTTAACCACTGACCCAAAAATCAGCTTTTTACCAATTGGGACACGGCTTTTGTCCCCAATTGCACAAGCCGTCCCCAATCAACTGGTCTTAAGTCTGGTGTGTGTCCCTGAAAGTGACTTAAGTCACACACACACACACACACACACACACACGTTAGAAGTCTTGTTAGAGCTATACAGAAGGAAAGCTATATAAGAATTTACACTTAGTATTCACACACCGCCAACAGTGAAGTGGAGGACACTTGTAAATGGCCTATGCTCCCTAGAGGAGCAAAGGGCTTAAGTCAAGTAAGTAAGTCATTCACACACCTGCATTCTCAATTTAAAGTTACAGAAGTGCAATCTGATGATTGGCTAAACTACATTGGATACAATTTGAAAGTAAACTTTTTCTTTCATGTTATGGTAGTCTGTTGCCACTTATTCTCCTTATTAATTTGAAAAGATTTAAATTAATAAAATGTAAATTAAATGAAGAAAAAATTGCATTATCATCTCAATAAAGAGGTAGTCACTCTCCTCTTCTCCGCCTCATGATTGAAAATTTTATGATACTGTTCAGGGCATGACTTACTTGATGATTATTTTATTATTTAATTAATTTACAATAAGTTAACTCAATGAGAGAGCAGAATATAAGAATGACATACAGTGTATGATGATTCTGATCATTTCACTCTCCCCACCGTGGTTCAATTTCAGAATAATACCTTTGTTCTATAGTTCTATTTGTTCTAGTGTAAACTTTGTGAGCTTTCACATCTGGCACATGCCAAATTTACTTGTTCTGCTTCTTCCCTGATCCCTATCATGCAGGCTTGCTTGGAATCTAATGATAAAACAATAGGTTTTTGCATAGGTTTTTGGGTAACACTTTACAATATGGTACACAAAATCACTACTTGCCTTGAACTTTCCCTTCTTCTTGGTCTTTTTGGGCTTGGTTCCATCCATGAAAAACAAAAGAAAAAGAATAATAGCAGCGATATATTTTCAAATTTTTTGGTTCTGTATTCACATCTTCTCTTGTTTTACCTTTGTCACATTTAACAGCATCATTGTTCTTCTGCTATTACTTACTTTTCTCTGTTTGAAAATATATCAGATGGTTTGTGTAATTCACATCAACAATATCTGTAACTCACCCAGTGTGGCCACAGCTTCAGGAGCTCCAGTTTTCCTAACCCTAAACCCCACCCTAGGAGTTGGTTTCAAGTCTGTATCACTTACCGTTCAGGAGTTATAAAATTAAGTCCTAGAGAAATGTCATGTAGGTTGGAAGGAGCCTAAAGCCAAGCAGGACACTATAAAAGGAGAAGCACACCTGCAGCTCATTTGAGCTTCGGTTGCCAGCTGTCATTTTGCCAGATTTGTGTGCCATCTGGCCAGTGATTTGAACCGGCAACCTTCAGACTACTAGTCTGCTTCTCTGGGCTACCTACCGCCCAAGTTGCCCACCTATTATTTCTACAAGCCCACTGTAATATAGCAGGCTAAAACCGGCCCTGCTAGAGAGTCCACAGTAGCAAAGCTGAGAAGTTTTGAAATGGCTTCCTGGAATGCTGTGATGGACAACTTAGAGCCAGCCTCCAAAGCCAGTGTGTAGAAATCACCAATGAAATGTGTGGAGTATTCATTTAAAGTCATTATTGTCATGACAGTTGTCCCCAGGGGAGCAGAGGTGGGAAGCTGTAGAGGGGCTTCTTGTTCTGCTTTGATGGGCTGCTTAGTGAGTCTGGAAGACACAGAGTTCTCCTTTACAGCGCTAGAGTTGGTGGCAACAGTGTCTACTGGACACAGGTCTTGCTTCTGGGATTGCTAGGACAGCCATTGTAGTGGAAAGGAGCCAATTTGCAGAAATCCTCCTCTTTGAAATATGCTGAATTCTTATGAAACAACATATTTGTGGTGACAAGAGTATCCAGAGGAAGAGAGGTAGAAAGCTGTGCATCAGCATCCTGGTCTGCTTTGCCTGAGACCAAGTCATTCAGTGTAGCAATGCAAACCTCTTCACAACCTCTAGTTGTCCAGATGGTTCAGCATGAACATCCACAGGTGCAGAGGTGGGAGGTTCTGGTCCAGTGTGATCCTGCTCCACGCCAAATGAGACTGTTGACTGTCCTTTCCCTCCAGTAATGTTCCAGCATTTTCGGGTTTTCTGCACTTTATTTGGCCTGTTAAGATGCTCAGAAGGTATCCTGGGATTTCTGTGGCTGCTATGTTCACAATAAGTTTCCTGAACCAGTCAGTCTCCAATGGTTCTGTAGATTTGTTTTTTCTTAGAATCGCATCTTTTGCTGTTCTCTCAACAATCAGTGACACATCTCTGTCATAAGAGAGTGCATTGAGCATGTTGTTCTCCGTAGTGATGTAAACCCACGGGAAGTAACTGAGAAGGGTCAATAGATTCTCTGCCAGTGGTTTGACCTTGGTTCCCAGTTTTTCTCTGTCAGCAGGTGATGGAATGAAATGTTCAAAGACACCATCAAGGATTGCCATGATACCAGCTTCCTGGACCATTGACACCCTGGGGAACACTGAGATCTCTGCTGGTTTAGGCTTCAGACTGTCAGCGGTTGGGTTTCACAAGTTACACACAACCATCAATATACAGTAATAGTCATTGTTATTTATGGTTTCACAAGAAAAAATAGTTATACCTTTCTGTCAAGGAGCCGTTTGAAGTGCTCCTTTTCCATCTCCATTTGAAGCTCCACTGATATTTTTCTGAGGGTCAAAAGCTGTTTCTGGTGCCATGCCTGTGTAGAACAGAGCTTTAACACTCATTCTCTTTTCATTGATAAGCAGCAGTATCTATATTGGTAGTACACTAGTTTCAGGTTGTTTACTATGCTTACCAAGTCAAGTGGTTGGAGGGTGTCCAACAGTTTGCTGTCAGTCATTCCAATGCACCTACATGTGAAAATGAAATGTGTCACATTTTCAAATGTGTTACTGTCTGCCTAGAGAATCTGCAGTCTCTCCATACTTTATCTTCCATCAAAGCTTTTTCTTACTTACTTATTGACAAAGACGGTCTCCTCCCTGAGCTATTTTCCTAGCTCTTTGATTTTTTCTTGAGGTAAACAGCCACGCTGCGCAGCCAGGAACCTCTTTACACGTTGTTTCTGCAGAGAGGGACATTTGGTTACAGCCTCAGTGAAGGCACTGTCATGTTTATTCAGCAAAGTGAATGTCCTTACCACAATCAAGAAACTGTTTTCCTTCCATCCAGGACCCGCCATGCTTTAGGGGTTGGAAGGAGTCTTAAAATGCTATTCACTGACAGACAGAGTGACATAAAGCTAATCCAAAATTAATAATTAATAATTCAGGTCTAATTCAGAACTGCAAATGACACTTTGCAGGCTGTAGGTTGCTCCTGTTTGTTTCCTGTTAGGTACTAATTCAGATGTCATACAGGAATAACTGTAGCATTATGGCTAAATTGCTTTTCATGCAAGAAATAGATAAATAATGTCTATATTCTTTATCTGTCTTTATTTTACCTTTTCTCACCAAATTAGTAAAGCATTTTACACATAATGCACAATAGATTGCAATAATATTAGTCTGTTCCATTTATTTTTTCTGTTACATTTTACAAATCAGCCACAACTACAACCACTGCTACTAGTGCTACTACTAATACTAATAGCTGATATATCTAATCCTATCACTACAACTACTACTTCAACTACAACCTTAATTACAAACAACTGTGTTTTTATGTATTTATGATAGCTATATTTTAAATTCAAACTGTAAGGGAACAGTGGACCAAGGACGTTTCCTCTTGAACTCCCATTCGTAGGGAGGGAGGGATGGGAGACACTGAGGGCAAGGGCGTAATTTACGGGGGTCGGGGACAGGCCAATAAGACCCCCCCTCAATAATATAGCATAATGAGTATAAATTAACTCGCCTTAACTTTTTGACACCGCAACGCTGAGTTTCACCACACAATTGATTACAGTGGACACCATGTCGCCTGACTATTGAAATTAAAAAAAATTTCTTTTGTCAATGAGTTTGAAAAATGGAGGAAAAGTTGATTCTTGAGGTCTGTGATTTCACAAAACTTAATGACTGCTTTCTAAGCAGCTACTGGGACATTGAGAGCCGGTGCAAGAGTGGGTGTATGAGGTGGGCTATGTACATTACAATTCAGTATTTATATGGCTATGTAAACATATGCAAAAGTTAGCTAGCTAGCTGTCATTAGCAGCATCTTGTAGAATACACAGCTGTGCATTGCGGCCATTTCTATGGTTACCACGCCCAGAGCACCCCCTGCAAACAAGCCCCTGCAGGGCCCATGCGGGCTTTTTGTGGGCACTGTGGGCTAGGGCCAACCCACACCAAACCCAAACGGGCCCAGTGCGGGCTTGCTCAGGCAAGGCCCACAGCAGAACCCTTCCTTTGGGCTCCCTGCGGGCTTTCTGTGGGCAGCCCACACTAGCAAACTGCCCACAGAAAGCCCACACAGGCCCAGTGTGGGCCAGCCCGTTCGGGCCCACAACAACTTTTCTACCTCTGGGCCCACGCGGGTTTTGTGTTGGCAGCCCACATTCGTTTTTTTTTTAATATATTTTTTTTAATTTAAGGTAATTAGAGGTTTAGGTTAGTTCTCTTAAGGTAACTCCTGTTTGAGGTTGTGACCATCTTATCCTTTTTTGAGTAGCCTAAATTTTGTTGTTTGCTGGGTAGCCTAGAGATATCTCATCCCCCCACTTGGTTATATGCCAGTTTTGATATTTATTCGTCTTCTGGTCTCAGTTGGCAGCTTGCCAGAGAAAAAAAAATAGCAGCAAACAGGACCAAGTAATAAAAACCTTTTAAGCAACACACAACGCAACGCACAAGAAAAGGTTTTAACCGTATACCCAACAACAAAACACCTTTCAAGTACAGGGGAATAACAGAGACACCTAACAATATAATACAATCCTGTACAAACCAGTAGTCCCTTAAAATAACCTTACATTTACATTAATTCACCCCTTAATTCATACAAAACCCCCTTAAAATGAGTTAAGGGAGTTATTAATGGAGGAGATCCATCAAAATATCCTTAAACTCTCCTTAATGTTTGACTGCTTACTTTCTAATTTAATGTAAAATTCAGCGAGACATGAACTTTCCATTAATAACTCATTAATAACCTGTAAACCTGCACAAAAGGCATAAAAACAGCTCAATTCCTTCAACCTGCTCACAGCTCCTCTCGTTCGCGAACAAGACTCAATTCTTGAATGGCTGCACGTGGCGCTGCGGAGCTGGGAGCTCGTTTGGCAGTGAGACCTGACACTGGGTTTTAGAGCGCAGGGGTGGAGTTATCACATCGTATGTGTAAACTCCTTTATAGCTACAGGTCCATTAATTGCATGCGTAGCTCCGCGCCACTGTGTTCACTCTAATCCATTAATGTTACAACCACTTCGCTTTGCATCACTTTGCGCAATAAAAATCATCACTTGTGGCAGTTTCATAGGGTGTGTTTTGGGGACAAACATCCAAGCAAATTCTCAGTTTGTTTAATATTGTTTATGGAGACCTGTTTTGTCTATTATAATTTTCTTCATTTAATTTTGTCCAAATATAATCCATAAGTATACATATGGAAAATGTAATATTGATATTGTGCTTTTAGGCTACCTCCGCATCGCAGGCCTGGTTCGTGTCACCACCTGTCCGGTCATGCCATGCGCACACAGTTATTTGCTTCTCATAGACAATGAATGGAGGCGAACTGTTCGCCTCGTGAAATCGCGTCTGCAACTATTGTAACATGGGCGCTGAAAGGAATCGGATTCCGCAATTCGTTCTGCATCTGGTGTGAACCAGGGCTTACTCTTGCTCTACACTGACAGGTGTAGGCTATCACCCAACAACTTGACATATCGTACAAGCAGGCCAGGGAATATAAGCAGACTGGTTTGGCGATCAACTGTAAAAACATGGCACCCCAAGCTAAATGAAAATCTGTATCAGAGTCCATGTCTTGTCTCCTGCTCTCCGTTCCCCTCCATGTCTTCCCAGTCACTCTATAAATAAATAAGGTGTTGTTTCCAAGGTGACATCTCCTTGGAGAATTGGCCACCTGAAATCCAGATGGAGAAGAAAAGGAGGGTGAACAGTGGTCTACCTGGCACAGCAGGCACTCAGAATACCGTCATCACCACCACTACACCACCAGCATCACCCCTACTGTATTCCAGGACCCCCACCCTGCAGCTTGGCCCTGGGGATCATCAGTCTCCATTACAACACACCATCCTACCACCTATAGGCCTATACCACAGAGGTATATCTGAAGATGATTCCCATTAGTGTCAGGATGTGTGTCTTTGATGGTGTGTATGGGAGGAGGCAATGGTGCAGCTGGGTGGATCATTCTATTATAATTATCCTACTGCAAAATGGAAAATGCATGGGCTCCCTCCAGTGGTTAGAGCAGCAAACTACCCACGTATTACATTACTGCTGGTGTGGACCCTTTATGGTCTATGATGTGGACCGGTTGGATTCCCTGAAGCTCCACAAAAGTGCCGTAGTGAGTAGGGAGACCCTGCTGAAGTTTCCTTGAGCAAGATACTGCATCAGCTTCACATTAAATGTCTATTATACTCTAAAATAATTTTCTTTTACTGGCATAGAAAATCTACTATAACTGAGGAACCTATTCAAATTTTGTCCATACTAGATTTTTAGTAAGGTTATCCAAACGAACCTCACTTTACTTTCACACTGAGTTGTTGATAACATCAGCTGGGTTAGATCAAGTAATTACTAGTCCGTAGCGAAAGAGCCACCAGGTTGCCCCGAAATGAGGTGAATTTTGAACAGGGAATGGCTAATGTGATCCATACTTGAATGGAGTGAGTTTCCTACAAATGAGAATAACATGGAGAATATTTTGTCTGCTGGAGGTGACAGAAATTCACTCAAAACTGCACTGGTTATCCAAACTATACATTGCACACCTTAACGTAAGTCTGTGCCTGAATTCATAATGCATAGGCCTACAGTGCAAAAATGATATGAGTCGTCATGCTCAGTCTTCACACAACACAGAGATAATAGATGGGTTCCAGCTGTACAACCTCCATCAAAACAATATTCCTGCTTTGTGTAAACATTTCAAATGTTTTGAAATGTATAGACCAGCATGTTGTCACACTTTTTACTCATTGGTGTATTTCTCAGTAGTGCCTTACTACTGAGATACGACATATTTTTCTAGCTACATTAAGGTCTTCTTTAAAAAATGCCATTTTTACATTTTGAACAATTTACAGGAAGAAAAAGTTATTACTGATGAAATACCACTTGATAACTTGTGACAACTTACCCCATGTCTCAGGGCATGTTGTCACATAGACAAGTGTGCTGTGTTTGTGCACACAATTCCATTTCCTCTTAAGTAAATATACAATAATAACATGAAAAACATACTCATACTTCATCATAGAAATCGACACCCACCACACACCAGGTGAAATAACCCCTCCCTCACCTATCCTGGGATGCTCAGACAAACAAACTTCTGATACAATTTCTAACAGTATGATATATTAATGTACATGTAATATACACACATTTAATTTGATGTTTTATTATGTAAAATGGCTTCTTAGTCACTTAAAGAAAACAGTAATAATAGTAATCTGCCTCTGTGATTGTATGTGCAGCCGGTCCAGCAAAGAGACCGCTTGCTACACAAGCCAAAGGTTTGTGGGTGCAAGTATCAAAACCATATGTATTCAGAAACGAGTGAATGTAACGCTATTAATAAAAAAAAAAAAGGATTTGGATAGTTATGACAAAATGCCCCGAAATCAATGTGACAACATGCCCCATCCAGGCATTCCTGACAAAGGTCCCTTCCCTGAGCACATAGCTTCACTAAACCATTCAAATTTAGTATCAGTTTATAGGTCACAATGTATAATTATTTAGATTCCTTTATAAGAAATAAATGAGCATATAAACACTAAGATTTTCATTATTTACTATCAGGTATACAAATTGCTTTTATATTAGAGTGTCTTGACTTAGATTATCGTAATCAACATGGGTAACCCCTTATTAAGAAAGTAAACATTTTTCTAATTGGACTTTTGGCTCCAAAATATTTAGTTTCAGAAATAAAGCCAATGAGACAACTTACCCACGTGAGAATGTGCCCCGCTCTCCCCTACTTTTAATATGCTTTTTGCTGACTAGACCACAAATGGATCTTATGGATTATGGTGAGGAATTAATTTCTCATATAATTGTGACTCAGAACTCAGTTATCTTTTACAGTTACTGAAATGAGGAGGGCAGGCAAGCAGACTTGTAATAGAGATCTCTTTATTATAGTGCATTTATCAGATGTTACAAGATGAGTTTTAAAAAAAAAGAAGCTAAAAACAAAAGAAAATTCAGAAAAAGAAATACATATGCACACACCCTGTCATTTGTACAGAAACGATCTTGAAAATTAAAGCTTTACATCTGAACAAGGGTAGCTAAATGACATTGTCAAGTTAAAATACATTTTCATACAGAAGTTCATATACACTTTATTTTCTTGCCATATACCATAGATTATGTCACTCATCATTTGACTCAATGGATTTTTAGCACTACTTCTACACTCAGGACAACGAAAGCCCGAAAGATTAGTTATTCAATTACTCAAACTTGCCAAGTCTGGAGTATCTGAAGAAGAAAAATAAAAACACTGCTAACTGTCCAGTTGTAGAAAACGCAGGGAAAAGGAACAGTTCCCTTGAGAGGTCAGTGTGGGGATCATGACCTTAAGAGTCATCTTCACTCAGTAGGGGGTGAGTACAGTCTAAGATTGGTTTCTCAACATTCGCAGGAGCCTTTGGGATAAATGGATGCAAGGAAAACCATTCTCTTTCAGATACTGGATCAGCTATGAGGGCGCCTCATCCTTATTTGCACATTTTAACTGTCTGCTGGTGTAGTTCTATGGCAATGATGTTTGGGCTGCGTTGTCAAGTTCATTGCTTTATGAGAGGTTGGTGAGTAAACCATTGATGTCTTAAAACAGTACTGTATTGTGCAAGCTGATCAGGTTGTGCAAATGGCATCAGAGGGGCAAGATGTAAATGATACCAGGGGAAGCAGCCCCGACTACACGTAGGGCAAACAAACCATAAAGCCCAGCACTAATGTTGCTGATTTTATACTGAAGGCTGAAGAAAGCTCAACATCTCCAATTCAATGACAACTATATAACACAGCACTGACAAATTGGGTAAGAGCATGTGCGTCTTGGTGAGTGCACCTGGAAAATGCAGGAGGAACCTCATGCTCTGTAGGAGAGTCCAAAGCTGAGCCAAACACAACCAGCCCTTTCTGGATCAAACCAAATGGTCCCTAGAGCATTTTATTGAAAGACTGCATGCCTGGCTCATCAACTCATGCTGAACCCGGTGAACCAGGTCATCTGTGCATCAAAAATAACTGAAAATCAAAACTGAATAAAAAGAAAAAAGACAAGAGAAAATAAAACTAAATAGAGAGCCAGAGTGGGAGCAACTCTCAAAAGGCCTCGCCGTTCCAATGGACTGGAATGCAGTTGAAATCACCAAACCTACGACACCCCGAGGATACACACATCCACCAACAGACCAGTAGCTACACTCACAATACACCACTTCCACCCCACCCACCATGCATACCCACAAATATATAAACATACATACACATACACTCGCACAACATTTATTGCCTTTTCCATGCCCAGTGAGGATGGATCTTTCAAACTGTTGCATGCAAATTCACAAGGCCCCATGAAAAAACTGTATCAAGCTGTTAGAGGTCAGTGCCACAAGAGTGATGGCTCTCAGAGGTGGGACTGAATTTAACTAATTATTCAAAGAGGTGGCAACTACTCCACGGGATTCTGAAAAATATAACTGTCCCAACATCCCTCTTAATCTTGTGCTTAAATGGTGGTTGTTTTAGAGAGAATCAATAAGGTATCTAGTGTTTAATACGACAGCCATAACTCAAGTTGGACAAAACTAAGATCATGGTTTTCGAAAGAATGCAAAGAGGGATCTAGGATAGAGGGTATTTTATTTTATTTTCCCAAACCTGATACAGGTTACATTGTGGTATATCTCCTTGCATGGTGTGGGCTCTCAAATAAACAGTTCAACAATTACCTAACAAGCCTTGACATTAGTAGATGATGTAAAAATCAGGTCATCTTTACTCCCGCCCCCCCCGACAAACCTTATTCTTTACAGATGACACATGGGATTGAGATCCTGGGTCTTTCTTTGCTTTGTGGAAATCAGTGCCTTAGGATGCGCTGAGGTTGGGGTCAGGTGGGGAGGGATGGGGGTACAGGTGCTTGAGAGTTAGCCATGCTGCCATTTCCACAAGTAAGAGTTAACCGTGTTCAAGGCACAGCAGGGCTGCTCCCACTCCCAGCTCACACATGCACCAAAGTCACATACACACATCGGGATCCATCCGAACACTCACACTCACATACACAGATGCAGGGCAGCACTGGCCAAAGCCCCGATGGTTCAGAGGATGGAGTGAGAAGGAGAAGAGAGGAGAGAGGGAGGCTAGGACCAGTGCAGTCGCCCATCACACTGCGTAGACGACAGACAGAGATGACAAGAGAGATGGTGGAATGACGGATCATTTCGCGTTCTTTAGCTGGTTGGAAAGCCAGTCCAGGCCCTCATAGAGACCGTCTCCACTAGTGGCGCACGTGGCCTGGATGTACCAGTTGCGATGGCGCAGGGAGTGCAGGCACAGCTTGTCTGTGATCTCAGCTGCGTTCATGGCATTGGGCAGGTCCTGAAGGAGAGGAAAGGCATCACACTGCTTATTAAAGAGGAACAACTCTGTTAACGTGCCAATGCATTTCACAGTCAAGGTTTTCTGGGGCCGATAGCAAGTGTCAATTGTTTAAAAGTGTGATCAGTCGATAACTGATCTGATCGCTGACTGAAATGATGCATTTTACCTAGACTTTCTACTAGCAACGAAACAACATGTACTGTGCACAGCAAGCGTAAATAGTAAAATTCAAATATAGCACTGTGTTTAATAGAATGTTCTTATGGCTGCATGACATAGCTGTAAATCACAGGTTTTATCCGAACATAGTAATTACATGTTAGTGTATGCTTGATGACTGAGGATCTTGGTCACCCTTTGCCACCAGTAGTGCATGAAAACTTTTTCATTGTGGCAGCATAGGCTCTACCTTGTGTCCAATATATTGAACTGGTTCTAATCTATGACCATAGACCATGAAATTCAAAACACAACTTAAGAAATGACCTGTCAATGCCAGACGACGCTACCAAGGTTCTGCTGACTGCCACAAATTGCCTCATAGTTTTTACAGCATACATTCAACTGCTTCCTTGATGTGACAATTGTAACCATTTTTTTTGATGGAGCAGTTGAAACGGTGATCAGCTATTCACCAGTGACGTATTTAGAATGTTTATCTGCCGATTGTGATTGATGGCCGATCGATCTGCGCCAAGTTCTCCACTTTGAGGCTCATCATTCTATGAGGCACACTGGGACAGTGAAGCAAGATCACCTGTTTGTTGGCAAACACAAGCAGCACAGCGTCTCTCAGCTCATCCTCATTCAGCATCCGCGACAGCTCGTCCTTCGCCTCATTAACTCGCTCCCTGTCATTACTGTCCACTACGAAGATCAGGCCTGAGAAATGGAAAAGGATGAGTAGGAAGATGTGGATGGAGGAAGCAGATAAGAAAAAAATTTAAATGAAGATTCGACTCACAGTGCTTGTAAAATAGGCTTTGAGATCTGCAAAAAAAAAAAGAAATATCTCACCTTGTGTGTTCTGGAAGTAGTGCCTCCATAGTGGCCTAATTTTGTCCTGACCGCCCACATCCCACACTGTAAAACTGATGTTCTTGTATTCTACTGTCTCAACATTAAAACCTGTGGAGGGAAAGAGAGAGACAGACAGACAGAGAGAGAGACAGCAAGAAATGGACAGAGAGATAAGAACTTGTCAGTTATCAAGGGAGACATAAAAAAACAGTGCAACATGCTCATACCAAGGGCAAGATACTAGCTTAGTATAAAAATGTGCATTCCTCCCGAGAGTAAAGATTTTCATTTCAACTACAGTTAAAAGAATCCATCATGTCTCTAAAAGGCGGACCGCCTAGGTTATATGTTAAAGCAGCCTGATGTGGCCTCCGCGATGCCCTGCTCTCATTACTTCAGGCCCTGAGGCCAGCTTAGGGCAGCGTCTCTGGGCATGTGGGCAGCAATTACAGACCAGAGCGGAGGAGAGGGAACAGGGTGGGAGCACGTGCCTGTCTTTATGAAGTTCATTTCCACTCCTCTACATGAAAACATGGTCAACAAGATCAGAGACGTGGGTAGGTGATGTTTGAGGCCTTGCGTAGTTGGTAGCTGGTTGTGTAGCGAGGAGATGTAGGGGGTGTACAGACAGATGCAGGAGAGGACTCACCGATGGTAGGGATTGTGGTAACGATCTCTCCCAGTTTGAGCTTGTACAGGATGGTGGTCTTTCCAGCAGCGTCCAGTCCTACCATCAGGATCCTCATCTCTTTCTTTCCAAAGAGATTTTTAAACAGGCTTGCAAAATTTCCCATTTTGGCTGATCTGCAGGAGTAGAAACAACAGGAGCAAATGGTAAAATCCCTGAAAACTGCACACCAGATAGGACATGTGTTGAATATTTCCCATTTTCATTTAAAGACAGTCTAGTATGTGAGATTTTTACTTGAATCTAGCCCACAATTTTCTCAGTAAGTCAAACGATGGAGGAGGATGAAGTTCTATTTATTCCTGGTGATTTCACTGGTTAGTTCCTGGTTAAAGGTGTATTAATCAGTGAAATCAACTGGTGCAGCCTTTGGTTGGAATGAAAACCTGCATATTCTTGGCCCTCCATGGCACGTGGTCATGGTTGCCTACCCCTGCCCTACAGTGTAACCCATGCTGATCCCCAGCTTTTGTTAGGCTAAACTAATGTCACGATAGAAGTCCAGCCACATGGCAGTGAGTAATTTCTACTACAGCTAAATTAATAATCTAAAAACAAAAAGCGTAGGAACAAGAAACTCACTTTCTTTCTTTTTCTCTATTGCAGCTGTGTGTGTGTGTGTGTAGCAGATACTCGCAGACTGACTGAGGAACACAAATAAATCCTGTTCCCATTTCTTCAATGAGAAAAGCCAGTCAAGTTCTTTCAATTGAACGCATGTTCTCCATGACTACAGGCACACTATTAAAAAATTGGAATAATACTGAACAAATTTAGAAGTTAACACTTAATTAACACTTAGTTTGTGTTTTACGTTTTTATTTTTTATTATTTATAATTTATTATTATTTTAACAGCTCAGGTCCGTTCAAGCAACGTAAAAAATACCTGTTTTTTGTGCACTTTATTAAAAAAACGAGCATATATCTTTTGCACATGTTGTAAAGCATACATTTAGGTCTGTTATTTGTGTTAATATTGTCAATTTGGAATAACATTTTGTTTTTGAATAAAATGATGGAAATAAAATTTGTTTTTGTTTTTTAACCGATTCATCGATTAATCGAAGAAATAATCAACAGATTAATCGATAATGAAAATAATCGTTAGTTGCAGCCCTAGTGATATCATACATTTCCCAGAATGCATTTGAAGAACCCCCAGAGAACATGCCTGAACTTGTCCAATTCAGCTGTGGGTTACAGCCTACATGTAGGTGAAGACAGCAATAGCGATAGTAAGCACAAGAGAGTGTGGCTGCATTGCATTCTGGTCTATTGAGGCGACTGTCGGTGGAGAAATTGGTAGGCTATCTCTGCCACTTGAATGATGGATTTCTCCCTGTATGATTGATCAACGTCAGCGCAAAATGGTAAGTCTAGAAAGAAGCCTTTGCTCTTTAATTCTGAGGGACTGACACCAAAGCCTGATGTTTACCATTGATGTTTTGGATATAGCTGAAAATTATCCTGCAATTAAACTCCATTGTAGCTGCACTGGAAATATCTTGACATGACATCATACCGTCTACATTGCTTATATGATGAAACTGTATGTTCTTAGGTTGCTAGGGAAAAAATTACTGCCGAACAACTGCATATCATGCCAGCAGGCCAGGAAATACAAGCAGACTGGTTGTGATGCCATCAGTAACTCTAAACAGAAGACAACCAGCAGCATAACCAATACCAGCAAGTAACATTTCACAAACCCATCCAAACACTAAAACAAGTGCAAGATTAAACAAAGCTGTAGGCTCCCTTGCCATTTCAAGACATCATCACCAAAGACTGCACATGACTAAGCTGCAATTCTGTTACAAAACACAGCCAATTATGCAGCAGCTGACACAATTGTCAAATACAATGGAACAGTGAAAAGGGCTTGGCTCATCCATTAACAATGGACAAGATGTTATGGGTCAGGCAATGAGCACCCTGAGGTGTTTTGTACCTGCGAGCCTAAGGAAAAACAATGAGAGGGCCTGACATTGCCCTGCAGCTCATGGAAAAGCACACTAAGAGGTCAGTGACAGGAGAATACAGGCCAGCACTTGCTAGGAAAGAGGAATGAGATTGCTGGAGCCTGAAGAAGGAACAGGTAACACAACACCTGTAAGCAGAGCTGAACATCTGAATTAACCAAGAGAGACAGCGGCGGAAATAATTATTCTATCAGTCCACTTGAAAACAGAAGGACCAACAAAGAAGCCATAGCCTAATTCAACAGAGAAGACATAAAAAAACCTATGTCAATTTAATCCACAAGTAATTGGGCTGCTATCATTCTAATTTCCAACAAAACATTTCAACGGTGTGCGTAGCGTGATGATTTGAGGACAGTTGCACAACCATGTCAAGTATCCAAACATAAAAAGTAATGGTAAACAGAATGATGTTCATCAACGGGCCCCAATTATCAGCATTAAGATTACAGCTAACCTGTTGTAGTAGACACAAATGAATATACTTGATTCTCCTGGCTTGATAGCTCATTAGGATTATGCATCCTCTTTCTCAAATGAAAGAGGAAGTGATCCTTTGTGTAAACAGGAATGTTAGGTATTGAGCAAGACACAAAAGGAGGCAACTTAGTATTGGAAGTATGGGAGAGTATAGCGTTAATTTAATTGATGGTTGAGTGTGGATTGACTAGATGATTGTGTCCCAACTGCTGGAGGTTACAAAGACAGAACTTGGGAAAAGTGAATGTAAAAGTCAGTTAATGTTTACGATACCTAACGTCGGTTGTCTTTGATTTGACGTCTGAGAAGCTAATTAACTTACCACTTAACAGGCGGTTGCTTTTAGTATCAATAACAATCAAAAACATTATAGGTATTAGCGACGAACGAGAAAGGTTGGTTATCCTGCCTTTAAGAATGACTTGACTGGGCCCGGTTCAGTTCACTCTACTCAATCGCCCCTGATGAAATACAACCACAAGCTAACTCAGTTAACACTGAGTTGGCTGCATTACTATGCATGAACTTTGACTAACATCAACAGAACATATGGTGTAACGTCAGCCTGTAAGTAGCTAACCGCTGATTAACCGAACACTTCAGTGAGCTAACGACAGCCAGAATGAGGGGGCTTACGTTATTACAACAAGCATGTAACGTTAACGTTAGCTATGCTTTAGCCATCATCACTGAGAGTAGGAACATAGCTAACGTTAGTTAGATTAGCTAAATTGAACTAACGCACATCTATATCGGCAAACAGAAATCACCTCGTAGTTATTTGATAGAGAAGGCAATGATTGACATTTAGAAGGGAAATCTGTGTTCAGCAAGCAAATGTCTGACTCCCTGAACTATATCATCCCAACGTTAACCTGCTAGGGAAATAGCTAACTGACGTTAGCTGTTCTGATGGTAAGTTAGAGAGCAGCGTTGTGTCCGGCTTCAGGCTTACAGAATTTATCTCAAATGGTAGCACTGAAGACATTAACGGATATATGAGGCCGCATCCTTTACATTAACGAAAATCATACCGATGTTACAGCAAGTATTCGTAAATAATATTTTACCTTAATGTTTCTCGATCTTTCGTCTACGCTCCTATTCAACAACAAAATGGCGTTTTCACAAGCGTCTAAAAGGCCGCGTCATGGACGTTGCGCATCCAAAGTCTTCACCAATCACCTTGTTCTACGAAATCACATTGTCCCGCCTCCTAGTACAGCGAGCCAATAGCTATCCAGACGGTACCTGCCTGTCAGGTTGGCAGGTCTTGCGATTCTCCTCGTAAACTGAAAAACTTCCGACTTTCCCACCGGAAGTTACACCTGGACGCCTGGCCAATCAGTGAATCGCAGCTGTCAGGTGAAAACCTTGCATCTTCAAACGTGTCAAGTTTCCAGGAATTAAGACAGACTTTGTGTTACATCGATGTTTTTTTTTAATTATACAATAACTTTACTTGGGTCTCATAAGGCCATGGGTCATACAATTTCCCCAAGCACAGAGGACCGTGTAGTCCTTCAGTTCCTTTATTAATATGATTCCTATAGGGAAATTCTTATTACCAAGTGATGAGTGACATGCATCTAGAAATATTTTTGAAAGTCCAATCTGTCAACAAGGTCAGTAGTGGTCCCAATGCTTCAATAGTGGGTGCCATGCAATTACTGAATGGGGCTTTAACTAAATTGCTTGGTACTCAAGATGGTTAAAATACAGCAAAAGTTATGTTGTTACACATTGCAAATATTCTTTCCACTAAGGTAAAACAAAGGTATCAAAATAAGCAATAAAATGAAGCAAAATGCTAGTGGAAAGACGAAATGTATTTAGCCTAATTAAACCAGCTTAAACCAGCAAAATACTGAAAGTAAATCCTTTTCCAAACACGTCTTTTCCAAACATCTATGAACAAAAAAAACCACAGCTACCCATTGTCCCAACTTAAAAACCTGATTGACAAATGAAAAAAGTTATTTAAACTGCCCAATTAGGCCCATCTGTCTCTGCTCATAGGAATATGCTAATTTTTGAGGTTTTAATTCCAGACATGTGCCTCTTGGGATTGGCTGTACAGTATGAATAAGATCACATCCCTGAAACAAGACACCCTGTACCATCCACCCTTCAAGTCTGATGAGTGTATTCTATACTGGTCTGAGCGTAGGCCTAATAATGTAGTCCTACCTGTGCGACCAGTTGTTTGTCTTACACACAGCATTCTACCAGCGTTCCATTGTAGCCCTGAACCATTCAAGTAGCTATAGGCCACACTGGCAAATATGTTTTCTAAATACTATCTTTTCTTATAAAAAAAAAAACACCTTATCTTTTAAATTAAGTGTTTACGTATTTTTAAAAAATGGTGTCCTCAGAATTAGTGTGTTAGAAATTAAATGTTTCCGACAACTGCAAAGTAGACAAAAACAAAGTAGAAAACACACAAATATAGTTAAATAGACTTTCTTAAAGACACATACTGGAAATACTGCCCATCTGTGCTTGTGACACAAATTGACTTGTAAATTGGATGGGACCTTGACCTGAGACATTGCTTTTAACTTGGGGCTTGACCTGACTTGAAATGAGGACTATATGCTATAATGTCTTTTTTCTTTTCCATCTCTTCAGTTTTGGCTTACTGACTTTGGTCCGCCTTTAGCAAGATTACCCATAAAATCTCATCACGTTCTATGAATTGATTGAATTTCTATATTGAATCCACTAGATGGTGCTCTATGCAAGGTTGGCCTTTCTCTCATGGAGCCAGTTGTGCTGGGAAGAACAGACTAGGGCCTATGATATGGATATTCGCCCGCCTTCTTCAATTTGAGATTCATGGACCATTTACCTCTCATCTTTAGTCTGTCTTGAGTCTCATCTCTGCTTTAAGGTGAGGTGAAGGCAGCAAACTGCAGCATTGAAACAGTTACTTTGCTAAAATGTGATTGTTTGCCAGACTGGAGGGTTTTATGCTCTCAAATGTTAACAATATCAATATGACGCTTTATTGATCGCCACAGGGAAATTCTCTTGTTGGTTTCCCTTCTCCAGGGTCAGATATGGGGATTCATTGTCTTGCTCAAGGACACTTCAGCAGGGGGGATGCTAGCTGCCATGGCGGCTTGAACTGGCTGAGGGAGAGTCTCTATAACTAAAAGACCATCATGCTGCATTTAAAATGCAGCTGAATATCCCATTGGCCTTTTATGAGTAGTTAAAGTGTTTGGAGTTGATGTGAATCAACCACAACTAAAAGTCTGTGACATCAAAGCAAAGTTAACATAGTGAAGGAAGTGATAGGAAGTTATTTAAACTTTTAAGCTGCCAGGTGTCTCGCTGCCTCATCACGCCTGCCTGTCTCTGTCTATAAAGAGTATGTTCATTTTGAGGTTTTGATTCCAGCGTTTGGATTGCTGGACACCTGAACCTCCTGGTCGCAGGTGACCAGCTGTATTCTGCAGCAGCAGGTAAACCAGGTCATTTCCATCCACTTGGGTGGCGTTACAGTGGGAGGAGACATACAGTAACAATCTTGAGCGAATCCAATGAGGGTGCGGCAAGATGATGCGTCCCCCCCAAAGGGCCCTGCCTCCCAGCGGACCACTGGGCCTGGCGCAGTGGATTGAAAGTCTGTGTGGGACCCCTTAAAGAGGTGCGCCGACCAGACGGCACAGACTTTCTCCGTTGCAGAATCAGCGAGATGAAGAGCAGCGCCAACCCGGCACCATGCGCTCCAGGCTCCCAAGGACCGCCTGCCTATTGCGACTCATTGCACTCTGCATCCTCCTCTCGCACACTGCAGCTTATTTCGGGTCAGACAATTTTCTTTTTTATTTCTGCTTCTCATTTTAATTGATTGCACTACTTGTTTCAATGCACAGAATAGAGGTGGAAATGCTTGAACCGTAAAAATAATCTTTGCACCCCTTTGCCAGATTACGCACGCGTAATTACGCACACGGGGTTGAGCCACGTTCTTCCTATATATAGGCTACATATTTATGCCTTTTAATGGTTTGGCTATTTTGATTCGTTTAATTCTCCTTTTTGTGTTGGCCTTTATGAATTCATTGAAATTATAATTACCTTGAATTGCGAGTCGATGTTTCCCTTGTTCATATGCTTAACAAAGGAGAGCATTTCCAATCTGCATATTGGGTTATCTTCATTTTGCACGCAGTGGGCAGCGTTCATGACAGCAATGGCTATAAGCCTTTTTGAGAGGGAAGCTGATCTTAATGGAAAATCTCTGTATTTTCTGGTGCAGTCAGATAATTATTTTCAGTTGGCAAGACTGTGCGTAAAACATGTGACCATAGTCGTATCTTTTCATTATTCATTTTAAAGTAATTTTATTATTAATAAATATTTTTGGACACACAGGCTAGACCTACAGCTGCATTTATATTTCGACTTTAGAAAGCATGGTAGTTCTCCAAAAGTCGACTGATCTAGCTGACAAATTATATTTAATGTGTTTCTTCTTTCCATTCCCAGGCTGACAGGTCGGGAACCCTTGGTGTTTTTACCAGGTCCGTTCTCCAATGAGCCTCCGACAGGCAAGGCCCACCTGAAGCAGTGCGAGCAGATGACTCTGACCAGGCGGCAGAAGAGGCTGTGCCGCAGGGAGCCTGGCTTGGCCGAGACGCTGCGGGAGTCGGTGCGCCTCAGCCTCCTGGAGTGTCGGTATCAGTTTAGGAACGAGCGCTGGAACTGCAGTCTGGACGGCAGGGGAAGCCTTCTGAAAAGAGGTAGGCTGTCAGTGTGTCGGCATATATAAATCTATTCTTACATCTTAACTTCAACACAGTCATTTTGCTGACACTCTCGAGCAACTTACAGTGAGTGAGCAGGAAGGGGTTCTTGCTCAAGGGCACTTCAGCAGGATACATGCTGCTACTGGGATCGAACCTGAGACCTTCCAGTTACGGGACGGTCTCTCTACCTGCTAGAGACTTTCCTTAGGCTATAAATGTCTATTATAAGGCTATAATAACGTTCAAAACTATTTTCAACTGGCATATAAAATCTGCACGACTGAATAGAACCTAATCAAACTTCTCCAGACTTTAACTTCCTTACAGACTTGAGTTGATGGCAGCATCTGTGTATCTTGGTTAAGACCAAGTAATTATTTGTCTATAGCAAAAGACAGTGAGAGCAAAAAGAGAACTTGCCTATGGGGGTCAATAAACTATATTATTATTATTGTAAATTATTGCAATTTGAGCAGTTAAAAAAGCTAGGGGCCAAGACTGGAGAAATAGACTGTAAACAGACCATGCATTTTTATATCAATAGCGTGGCTCTTAGGCCAGAAGTCGACTTGGTCTCAGACAGGGATGTAATGGAGGGTAAACACATCTAAAGTTAGTTTACCCTGACATATATATTTATGATGGAAATTCATAGGATACATCATAGTAGGTAGTATCAAATGGATACAAAAATATATATGAAGATATTGTATGAAGGTATTTTAAGAAAAAAATGCAACTAAATTCTTGCTTTTTTAAAAATGTAATTTTTTTTTATATTGGTGGTTGTTTGGCTAATGATAATCACAACCTGGAGGTCATAGTTTAACCACCTTTACATCGGTTTATTTACCCTACAGCATAGCCATTGGCTTCAACTGGCTTCAACTACTTTAGTTCTTGAATAGACTGTTGAGTTACTGGCTCTGCTACTTTTGGGGGACTTGCAAATATCTACTTTAATTTGAGTAACTTCCCAAACGTTAACTCTCGGACTTGCTTTATCCCTGCCTATCCTTTATTTTTAGTCATAAGAGTAGTGAGTAGGCTACAGCGGTGCAGCCTATTTACAGTCAAAGTGTCATTCTGGCCTTTAGACCTACTTCTAGCAACTAATATCTCTTATAATGTTGATCATGGTTGATCATGATCATGATCATTGAAAATGACCAAATGATTTGTGACGACGAAGCCTCATTAGATCCAGAGTAGGTTACTTTTAGAGGCTTTCTCTTCTATTTTATGCTGCTCAAGTAATTTCTCCCTCACCCACCTCAACCCTTGACTTGAGAACATTTGAGAACAGTTTCATTTATGTTGACTACTTCTACTTGGATATTTTTTTATACAACCATTGATTAGCCTACACTTGAAAAAAAAAGAAGATGACCCTATACTAAATCACTATATTGCATAGCTCAAGTCCCTGCAGGGGAGAAAATGCTTTACAATCTTCAAGTCCTTATGCATATGGATATCAGCGTGGGGGGAGAACATGAACAGGTCAGCATGGAGGTAATGAGGGACTACAGAGCCAAGGAATCTGGTGCGGTGGAGAGCGCACAAGCCCCGTGGTTATTTTTATCTCGGGAAAGCGCCCATTCCCAGAGGAAAAGGGTGGCGTGATTACCCACTTTCATCTGGGAAAATCCTTCCTAGTCAAAATAATAATTAATTGGATCAAAATATACCCTGGTGACGGCTCTGGGCTAAGCAAATAACAGTGCGTAACCAAACGGAAAGGTCAGAGGAGGAATCATGACACAACTAAACTTGCAGAATAATGTTGAGGCTGTAGTAAACCATGACAACGTAGTGAGCCCTCTGTAAACTTTATAGTTTAAAGGCCTACTCAATGGCACAAAAGACATTTTGGTAATAGTAAACTATGAATCAATCCTTTGAGGACACAATTTTTTTTTTAATGCTACAGAATTGCATTCAGAGTATTGTAAACTAAACTCTCCCCAGATTAAAATGGATTTCTGCCTGTTTTTAAAAAATAAATAAATAAATAAATCTACCACCTATAAAGTGTTATATATCTATCTATCCCAGGGTTTAAGGAGACCGCCTTTCTACTGGCAGTGTCCTCGGCCGCACTGTCCCATGCACTAGCCAAAGCATGCAGCTCAGGCCGAATGGAGAGGTGCACGTGCGACGACTCCCCCGGCCTTCAGCATCGGGAAGCGTGGCAGTGGGGGGTCTGCGGCGACAACCTGAAATACAGCACCAAGTTCCTCAAGAAGTTCCTAGGCCAAAAGAGGGTCAGCAAGGACCTGAGGGCTCAGATCGACACCCACAACATCAACGTCGGAATCCGGGTGAGTGTGGACAAACACAAACACAAGGGTGTAGAGTGGAAACATTACGTCAAGGGGCGCTCAAGCGGCCGCTGAGTCCTGGGCCCCGGTGTCCCTGTTATATGAAGAAGCGTGTACAATGAAGTCGCCTCCCAAGCCCAAGGCATCGAAAACATCGCCTCCGCCTGAGCCCCACTTAGCTCAATTAGTCGGGCTGCAATTTTACACGACAATTATACCTCTGACACACTCCTGCGCCATGAGAGGGCACAGGGTAGTAATCCTCACCTGCATACTTTTCACAGTGCCAACCGGCTCAACGCCCCCTCGTTGCCTCAGCCGTCGGCCTCGGTGGATACGGAGGCGATGGGTGAGGCGGTGTGTAGCAAGGAGACGAGACGGCTGTGGGAGCGCTGGAGCCAGGTGTTCTCAGGCATGATAAAGCTTGCTGTGCGGGCCTGCAGAAAATTAAAGGTCTCATGTCGGAGAGAACGATTATAACCGTGGCCTCTTTTAATATACGAGCGAGCATTTTTTCCACTTACTGGATCACCGTGCTCTTCATAAATCCACCTAATGTTCATAACCACTACTGTGTCGCTTCGAAATAGCAGGCCCCGGGGCTCCGTATCCCCCTGTAGCTCACACCTAAGGTAGGCCAGAGCCTGCAGAGACCGGGAGGAGAAAGAAAGAAAAAAAAACCCAAACAGGAAGAACTAACGGCATCTATCTTATCTTATCTTTATTGAGTCAAATGTTTTCCTCACCTTACACCGATGCGGCCGAGGAAGAGACCAGGAGCCGCGTTAACAAAAACATGAAGTGGTTGCCGGCCCCCCCCCCCCCGTCCCGCAGTAATGGCACTCTGAAGCCCCCCGAGGGGTTCATACCTGCGAAGGGAAGAACTGAGCAGAACTCTTCAACCTAGAAGTCGCCCCTGGGTGCCCCCCCCCACCTCTCTCTCACAATAACCCCCCATGCCATCTGACCTGTCTCTGGCCCCCGCCAAGGCAGAGGCTCTCAGGCTGAGTGATTGGGCTCTCATCACTGACCATCAAGCTCAGTGAACTATTAACCTGAAGCAGGGGCACCATCACTAACCATTGCCACATTTTTTTTGGCACTTCTCGTTCTGAAATTCTTATCAATGTTTTCCATGAGCAGGCATGCACAAAGAACAGGGTGGAGAGATTCCACTGTCTGCGCTGTTTGTCACCCGTGCCTCAGGCTTTAGAAAAGAGAGACAGGAGAGAGGCAGACAGAGCCAGTTTCAACACATTGGGAAAAAAATGAATCCGCAGGGGCTGTCCAAGTGAGCGATGTAAGGTAAATGAAATACGGCGTGCTGAACAGCCCCCCCCGCCCAATCCATTATGTCAAACATTTGGACTGAGCTGGGCTAAAGGCTCACTAACTGCAGACCATCCACCCCTAGCCCCCTACCCAGGAGACCCACCGCCCCACCCTGCAGGAAACCGCTTCACTCTGTCTAGATAGGCCCCCGAGATAAGAGGCCAGGTAATGAATCAGACGGAGGTAACTGACATCTCTCTCCCCCCCCCCCCATGTCTTCTTCTCCCCTCTCAGGCGGTGAAGAGCGGGCTGAAGACGACCTGCAAGTGTCACGGCGTCTCCGGCTCCTGTGCCGTACGGACTTGCTGGAAGCAGCTGTCTCCCTTCCACGACACGGGGCGGCTGCTCAAGTTCCGGTACGACACCGCGGTGCGGGTGCTGAGCGTCACCAACGCGGCCACCGGGGAGACGGAGCTGGCGGGGCCCCGTCGCCATGGCCAGAGCCTCCGCACCACTGACCTGGTCTTCCTGGAGGACTCCCCCAGCTTCTGCAGGCCGTCCCGCTACTCCCCGGGCACCGGCGGCCGCTCGTGTGCCAAGGACACCAGCTGCCAGAGTCTGTGCTGCGGGCGTGGCTACAACACAGCCATGCGCCTCACCAGCCTGTCCTGCCACTGCCAGGTGCGCTGGTGCTGCCATGTGGAGTGTCAGACCTGTGTCAGGGAGGAGGAGGTGTACACCTGCAAAAAAGCATAAGCAGGGGAAGAGAACCGAGCAAACCCGAATGATGAGGTGGAAGAAAAAACTATGTATAGGGAGGAATGTGAGGACTTGCAAGAGTTATTAGAAAAAGAAAGAATCATTGAGTCAGTGGATAATGTGAGAGAGAAAGAGATTCGAGGTGGAATTTGATCATCTGTGTTTTCGACCCCCTGACATGCCGACATGGCTGAACTGTAATCTCTTATAGACATTACATTGAGAGATTTCACATCTGAGCATGTCTTGACAGATGTCCATTCTGAGTTGCATGTTATTTCGGGAAGCACATAGAATTGGAATATTATATTATTGCTGGTTATTTGCTAATCTTCACCAATTTGATATAGCAGCTTAGGTGAGGATGTTTTCAAACCACTCTGCTTTTCTCTTGCTGGATGCACTGAAATCCCACACTTGTGGGAAGGAGGGAAGCGGCTTCCCTCTGCGATGAGCTCTTAAAACAGGTACTGGACTGGACTGGACTGGATGTCACCAGCGTTTCGATGTCAACCCCGTCTGCAGGGGAGCTCTGACAGTGACATTGTTGTATTGTAATTGCATTGGTCCTTTCCACTTGACTATTTATTGTATCATTCATTATGTCTGTCGAACTGCTGCTTTGTACTTTTACGTTCTTGTAATCAAGAGTGTTGCCAGTAAGGTTAAAAAAGGGCCTTAAAAGGAATCTGGTGCATCAACCTGTCTGTCTTTCTGTCTGCTGTGTTTTTTTGCTGTGGAGAAGTTGTAAGGGTCAATTTATTTGTATAAAAAGCACTTATGTTGGTCATGCTATGTATGGTAAAAAAAAAAAGAAAAGAAAAAAAAAGTATATAATTAAACATAGAACTTAGAAAAAACTTTTAGGTCAATGCTTAACAATATTTTCCAAAACATATGTTTGAAATGTCTAAATAGAATCACTGGAAGCCTTGAGAGTTGACTGTTGATGCCACTAATATACATTTTAACTACATGCATTTACAGGGTTATTGTGTAAAGAAACAAGCTGGGTTTCAGTTGCTCTTATGGAAATGTCTATGGAAATCTCTACATGTAGCCTAATGTGTTCTCAACAGAGCAAAGGGAAATACAAAGGGGAATGTACAAATAACGAGGGAAACACTGAACACTCTTTGAAAAAGACTGAAAAAAAATAAGACTGGAAAAACTTTTATGTCTGAAAGAAAGAACAAACCCTCCTGTTCTATTTCTGATTTATTGAGGCATATGTCTGCATGCACTATGCTATGCTTTCAAGTCTAAAATGGCCTGACCAAACCATTTGGTCTTAAGAGTCTAATTTAGGCACATCTTTGTTCTAAAATGCCTTTGCCAAATGGGCCAATCATGCTCCTTACTTTCCCAATTGCCAATCAAAGAAAATAGCCGTGTTTACTTCTTCATCTGGCCATGAGTGCAGGTCAAAGGTGCATGTTGGCCCCGAGGGGTTTCTTTTATTGGCCAGTTTATGCTTTGGAGTGATTCTGAACTGTATGTATGATATGAATATAACTCATGTCAGGGCTCCAGGCATATGACAATGTGGAATCATAATTTTCTACCTCACATCATCTTTTGGCAATTATCATTAAGATTTATGATCTTTTGCAGAGTTCTTTTCTCTGCAGATACCTGTACTTTCCTTTGAATCTATCACAAAGTTAAGATCATATGTTAGATTTTTTGTACAATTCTTTTGAATTCGGTAATATATCTCCATATTTCAAAACTATTTTTTTTAATCTTGTTGCATTACATTCTTATTTAAAAACAAACAAATAAGATTAATAAATGAACATACATTTGTAAGAGCTTTGTGTCTGTCGTGTCTTGTTGGGTTGCTGCAGGCTGTTTTTCAGCCTGTCACCCCTCTCTCTCTCTCTCTCTCTCTCTCTCTCACACACACACACACACACACACACACGCACACACTCCACACGCAACAGGGAAGCAGCGGCACTACACCTGCCTGAAACTCTGCTGTCTGCATCTATCGAGCTAAACCACTTCCTGATGATACTGCCCTGCCCTCCTTTTCATCTGAAAGGACTGTGGTCTCGCTGCATCACCCTCAACCGCCCAGTAAAAGGGTGTGTGTGTGTTATGTGTGTGTGTGTGTGCATGCTTACAGGTGTTCTGCCTCTGGCCAGCACACCAACCACGATGACAGTGATAATGGCGGTGATGACAAAGATGATGATTCAGAGGAATGCCGTCCACAAACGTATATAGAGCGTTTGACCCCAATTAACCGCTGGGGAAGGTATAACATTGTGACGTTGAGAGCAGTTTACACGCACATTATCTGTGAATCATAACTCTCCACTCATTTGGGAGACATCAGTGAGACTACAGCACACAGAGAGCTATTGTGCGAGGTATTTATAGCGTGTGTTCTGGTGCTTTTGATGTTGCTCTCTAATTACTATGATTACATATTATTATTCCTTATTAGAACATCATACGCCCGGGATCTTTGACCTGGTATTGCAGTGAATTGTATGAAAATTTAGAAATTACTAGTTTGGTTACAAGTTTGAGTGGCCTTATACATCTCCATTACGGTATTGTTGGAGCTTATCTTTCATTTGAGGCAAATTATCTCTCAGCAAGTGTGATGAACATGCTGTACCTCTTAGGAGTGACCAATGTTCCAAACCAATGTTTTTTTGGGGGGGTTTACTGTGACTTTTAGGAATATTAAGGCCAAAAAAAAAAAAAAAGTTGTGCCTCCAAGACAATCACACTTCAAAGCAGGTATAAGACTGGGCCTCTTGTATGTCAATCACTAATTTCAGTCATACCACAGGCGGTAAGTAAGGGAAAAAAGCTCATTTGTGTAGGAGAGATTATCACTGTTACTGCAGAAAAACCATACATCTGCAATTTTGGTGGTTGTCCTATTCTTTCTTGAAAGTTTACATGGTCAGTTATGTATAGAGTGTGTTTCATAACCCTCGGGCCCTTGAAACATTTTGAAATACCATTGCATAATTCCTGAAATGGCCATCAGTTATTTTCTTTGCTCCTGAAAAGCTTTTTTTTTTTTGCAGATCCGTGTTTGTCGTCCAACAACAACATTATGTTACCTGCGTGAATGAGAAATGTCTTCATCATAAATTCAGCCTTCTGATGACTGAGGTCAAACAGGTCGATGCGGTGAGACGACTGACTCCGGCACATTGTGGATCAATATTTAACTTTATTAAACATGAATGCTATATTAAAAAAAAAAGAAAAAAAAAGACAAATCCTGTTTCGACAGGGCAAACTGACTGGGAGAGAGCGATAGAGACGAGGAATGAGACAGAGAGAGAGAGAGAGAGAGAGAGAGTGTGTCACTGAGATATTGAGAGACATAAAGGAAAAAGATGAAGATGGAGGGATGAGAAGGGATAGCTGGCAGCCCCAGGAGGCCGATCCCCTGCTGCTGCTGTTGTTGTTTTATAATGAACTCTTAAAGCCTTCATTTCCCTCACTAGTGGAGTGGAGGGGGGGGGCAGCGATGGGGGCTGCTGAGTCCACAGCCGGATTCGCACGCACAAGCCCCCAGGGTGGCTGCTTAGAGGGGGGGGGGGGTGGAGGGGTGTCCAGAGCAAGGGGGGGGGTGCAATATGCAAGCCTGTGTGTGTGTGTATGTTTGTGTCTGAGTGTGTGTTTGAGTCAGTCAGGAGACAGGTGAGGGTTCAGAGAAAAAAGTTTTTGCATATGTGTGTGTGTGTGCATACTTGCCTCGCGCACACCTGTGGTCACTTCAATGGGAGTGATATGCGAGTGTGTGTTTGTAGTCAGTGTTCCTGTGCGGGCGTGGGGCTACACAGCCGCTCAAACGCCTCGCTGTCACCCTGAGACACACAGTGGAGGCATGAATGACATAGATAATGTAGGGTGACGCCGGCAGGTAACACTATCTCTTGTGTGTGTGTGTGTGTGTGTGTGTGTGTGTGTGTGTGTGTTGGCCAGGTTCAGGTACAGGTGAGTATGCCGGGCCGGGCTGCGGTGCTGCACCACACTCTGATAGATGAAGATGAATAGGCCCACTGTGGCCGGGACGTCTCGATATATGTATTACATTTGCGTTGCTTAGCAAAAAGATATTATCCATAGCAACTTACATAGCTTTCAGGTTTATACATCACTCATTTGTGCGAGAACGGTGGATGTTAACTGAAGCGTAGAAGGCCGGGTGGGTGCGTTGCTCAAGGACACACAGCGCAGTCCCGCTCCTGAAACCGGAAAACACCCGTGAGCCCTGGGTCAAACATCGAGCCCTACACCCTGCAACACTTCCGCCTATATGAAGAAAGGGTGCTTCGTGATAGCATCAGCGCCGGGTCCTAAATAATCCCCACGCGCCTAACTTAGCACGAAGGGAAAATTAAGTGATGAAGGGGATGAAGAGAGAAATGGATTCGGTGCAGGAAAACAGGGGGAGAGAGAGAGAAAGAGGGAGAGAGAGAGAGAGAGTTGGGAATACGGCATGGGGTAGGAATTTGGAATGTGAAATGACTAATGCAATTGCTCAACCCACAACAAGAACATGCACTGCCTAGAGCTATGACAAGGCTGAGTGCATACCTCTATGGGGGGGCCTGACTCTGAGGCTGGGGCTGACTGGGACGGGATGGGGGGGAGGGGGGTTCTTCCCAGTGGGTGATGAGACGCATAGGTATACGGCAGGATTACAACTGATGGAAATGATGGAGGACTGGCACAGCTGACTTGGAGCGGTCTGGAAAGAGAGAGAGAGAGAGAGAGATGGAAAGGAGAAACTAACAAACACAACACAACTTAACTAACACAAGGGCGCTGATTGTCTGGGGAAGCAGCCAAGAGCAACAGCCAGGAGACACAGATAAAGAGCGATAGATATGGCAGCGTGGCAATAGTGCTTTTGTGAATTCATTTCACACAGCGAAGACGGCCCCGCAAATGGACTTATCCCCCCCCTTCAGCGGTCCCACAGTAAGCCCCACAGCAATCCCTCTCCTCCCACTGGGAAACTGCCGGGGGAGGCCGTTCCCATGGGTGCCGCCGCTGCTCCGGAGGAACACCTGCAGCGCTAACACTGGGGTTTACACTGCAGCCGCTGCGATAGGGCACGATAAGACCCCACACACACCTCTGTGACTGACTCCCCCCTCCCTGCTTAATGTATGGTACTCCTCTGCCTTTCTCTCAGCCACCCACACAAAAACACACTGACCTCCATTAGTAGCAGAACAAAACTTTCCCAGATCAACAATGTCCAAGGCAGAAAAACACAGATAAAGAGCAGGTGCTTAGTGTTCTCTCAACACACAGCATCTCCAAAAAAATAAGTCAGAAGTGTTGTCTGTATTTATTTGTAATATCTATCGCTAAACAATCATGCAGTCTCGCTGTTCCTGTTTCCAGCACAAGACTGCCCATATACTTATTAAAGCAGCATTGTTATTAAAGGGTTCAACCAGGCAATCATATGCCATCACCGAGGCAGTCTGTTATCGTCACACTCTCATTAGGAAGCCATTTTTGATCTAAAGGCTTATGCTTAAATGCTTTAAATTTGTTTCTTAGACAAATATAAGTAGTGACGTTGATGCCTCTGTATGAATTTCTTTCCAACGCCTTTGCCTTTCCATCAAGGCAAAGGGCGGCTACTTTAAAGAATCTAAAATAAAAGATTTGATTTGTTTCACACTTTTTTTGTGTTATTTCATAGTTTTGGTGTATTTACTATTATTCTAAAATGTGTGAAATAGTAGAAATAAAGAAAAAGTTGTGTCCAAACGTTTGACAGGTAGTGTATGACTCTACCGTGAGAGTGTGGCTGCGCCCCGGTGCATGACTGCGGTGGGAAGCTGTCAGTGTGTGTAATTGGCCTGGCAGGGGGAAGCCCGACGGGGCGCGCCGCTCGGTGCCATGTTGCTGTTTGCGTTCCCATCCCGGGTGAGCTGTCATCCGACCGCAGGGACGGACATCGTCTCTCGTCCTCGGAGGTCGAAGTGTCACCACTCACAGGTGGTATGGCCACAGGGCTATGTGTGTGTGTGTGTGTGTGTGTGTCCATAAGGCTGACAGCTGTACGATCCCTATGCTCTCTGAGGAGAAACGGAGCAAGAGAGGGAGAACAAGAGAGTGAAACAGAGAGACGGAGGGAGAAGATGCCAGTGTCTTTTAATCAAGTCGTTTCACCTTGTCGCATTGGGTGGGCACTCGCCTCTCGCTTCCACACACCAAGCTCAAAGGCCAAAGGGCCCCTTCCCCAGCGGGACCCACTGAGACACTGGGAGCTTATGAATTTCTCCTGTCTTCCCTGACAGGCCCTCATTTGCTTTCATTCAGCCTCTCATCACACAGCTTCAAAGACAAGTGGATCATTTCCCTCGGGGGGGGGAGCGAGAAGATCAGTGTGCCTTCAAAAAATGATTGGTATTCAAACATTGTTGACCCAAGGCAACTTTGCTCCTCATAATTGGCTTCTTCAATAGGCCGTGATTGCAGTGTTATAATATATTAGATTGCCTGGGAAACATCATTAAATACATCATATATAAGTGATTCAATAACATATCATTTTCCCTTTATGAACAAAACAACAGTGTATGGATGTGGGGGTTGGGAGGGGGATAGTAATTTAGTACAGTGAGCTGCTTTCTTCTTCCACTTAACAATAACTCTGCTGCCATGGTGTCTAACCAGGAAAGGGAGACTGATCCAGCACAAAATTCCCTCTGGTTCCAGGAAACGACGTTTGGAGGCACCCAAAGGGGCCAAGCCTGGCATCAGGAAATAGTTTCTTTTGATGATCCAGAGAAGGGGGCCACACACACACACACACACACACACACAGAGAGAGAGAGAGCCCTGAAATCTCATTCTAACATACATATATACAACATTCTTATGTCAAACCAGCTATAACCACATGTGATCTCTCGGTCAGTTGGAGTTGGAGCTCCACACCTGGAGTCTGGGTTGCAGTTTGTGCCGGTGGTGCTCAGGTGTGGGGGAAGACCAGTAAGCTCATCTCATCCTCTCCCCAGGGCTGAAAGATAAAGGACAGACAGAGAGAACCCCACGACCCCGGCAGAGAGGTAAACGCTCCTCATGTAATGTGCCGAAGGCTCCGAGGGGGCCCTATATTTTTTCTCCCTTCCCTTTTTTCTGCTTCTTTTTTCCTATTCTGAGCAACAGGTTAAATCTGTGCACATCTAGCCGCTGCCCCGGGGAAGTGTTATGACAACCGAAAATGGTGAGCAGCGAGAGCAAGAAGTGGCATGAACGGATCTCATGGTTTCTGACATGTGGGGGTGGGTGGGTGAAAAGGACCTCTGTTGAGGAGTGTTTTAGCCCGAAGATACAACCATCAACTCAAGTATCGTCAGGCAGGCGCGGCACAAACTGTCTGGGCTGTGTCATCTGATTGCTGCGCTGAACGGGGGGTAAACAAAAACAGCGATCACTGGCAAACAGGAGCCCGTAACAGCTCGCTGCACTAAAACGCACAAAGGATGCTTGAATTGGCTTTGCTCGCTCGTGAGCCTCCCCTCCCAAAATGCGCAGACGGCAGGGTGATGGAGGGTTGGAGCGCGCTGATTGAGATGTGGTTTTGTAAGGGTGCCAGGCCCAGCGCCCCGGGATGATTTTCCCTCCACTAAATCACCAAGGAGCTATTGTGAAATTTTCACATTTCACTTCTGGGAAATCAAATCGTGATTCTTTCACACACTACTCAGGGTCGGTCTGTGACGGGGCAACCTCACAAACAATCTGTCTCCTTCCTCACTCATCCTCCCCGCAGTGACTTATAATCTCATCTCACCATGAAAAGTTTAATATCAATTATTTTTTGGTGTGTCTGACCGCAGGCGAAAGGGAAGCTCCCGGATGGACAGACAGGGATATTCTGACACCTATCTGTGGAAAAAAAGAGGATAGCCTAATTAGACCGAGTCAGGGTGAGCTGACAAAACCTAGCCCCGGGACGTCTTCTCGTCAAGTCTCTCCTGTCACATGTCTACTTGTCAACGGACGCTTCTTCTCTCTGAGCGTGTCTTGGTAGGGGGAAAGGATTTGTGGTATCATAGCTGTCAGTGACTTATAGCTCCAGGGAATAGCCACTATAACATCAATACACGCTCATGCAGATGTGGCCGACAGCCTGGTAAAAGGGGAATTTAAGTTTGGAGGTTTAGAATCAATCAAACAAACTTTTACAGGAGAGCAGTAGTATTTTGACTTGTCGGTTTTGAGTTTTGGAAGGTTTTTTGTAACCCCAGTGCAGCATTCAATGTCTACATGATTTGGTGACATATTTAACCTTAGTGTTGTGTCTCAACATAGACTTTTAAAGAGGGGAGAATAATCATATGTTCGATGCAGAATGGTATTCTGTTGTAATTTTTCTCACCAGAGTATGCCTACTACCTGCTACTGACGCTAGGTGGTGTCTTTTTATTAGACGGAATATGTTTTCCTATGTGAAGCCGAAGATCGTAAATTGAGAAGATCAACACAAGTGGTTCATCAAAAGTGGGTAATAATGGTGGGATGCTGGGAGCCCTCACGCAGGCGCTCCCTTCATGCCTCACACAAAGAAGGCAGAGGTCGACCGTTACCATAGCGACGGATCTGGTACAGCTCTAAAACAAAACTCGTTTTTCCCAAGAGCAATCCCTCATAAGACGTACATTTTTAGCTGTGATTGTTAACAACACTTTCGTTTCGTGAGTGTGGTCCGAATAAACCGTATGTGTTTTTAACGGAAGATATCTGCAGCTGCAACGGAACACCTCGCACATTTTATATTAACGCCAATGCGAGACTGTGGTCCGCCGAGCTTTGCGATCACTTTTTTGGTGTCCGAAAATAGGGGCAGAGTGAGCGCTCTTTGCTTCTTCCTCCTCGCAGGTGACGCTACTGAGCTTCCGCTTTTGTATTTCCGTACACAAACTCCCAGCTGATGACGTGTGCACTCCACTACCGTTAGCTAGCTAGCTGGCTAAGCTACCTGTCAGAATAAAGGTGTTATAAATAAAGTACAAACCAAAGGGTAGCCTGACGGTTACATCAAAACGCAGAGAATGGAGACGCTTTACCATCAGACAAACAAGTAAGTGTGTCTGTTTTCCGTTAAAACTGTACAGATTGTCTTAGCTAGCTAACGTTAATTGTCATACACCAGAAGGTAGAGCGAGCTAATTACTAGCCAGTTAATTTTAGCCGTCGTAACTTTAATACAATAAGATTATGGATTAGCAAAAAATTCTACAAACAAATAAATCTCTCAAATTGATAAACGCTCGCCCAAAAAATCACTGAGAAGCTAAACTGCTGCTAACTTGATACAGCGTTAGTTTTATTCAATTCACATATGGACGTGAAGCTAACAGTAGCGTCATATTTCTAGTTTTGATAAGTGACTTTATCAGAAGTTGACGTTACAAAACTTGTCGCTACTTTCGTGGACGTTTGGTAAAATTAATGTTTCACGCGTAAGACACTTCTAATATAACGTTAGATAAAGTTAAATGGTTAGTTAGTTAGTTCTTGTCATCATGTGTTGGTTCATGACCATTTTCACTGTCTGTTCTTGATTAGGCAAATTCAGGAGGTGCAGTCTCATATGGGGAGGCTGGAGACGACAGATCGGCAGTCAGTACACTGTGAGTTGACACATGACTTGGGCTACGTGACATATCACATTCAGCTCGCCCATTGTTTTGAGTCTTGCTGTGGTCTTGGTGATGGATCTGAGTGTTCAGGGCGAAGTTGGAAATTTCCTACACTCCTAGTCCCTTTTCAGATTCTTTTGTAATCTATTCTAAATTCTAATCTATACTGGTTCCTTGATATGGCCTCTCTGATATAATGATCAGTGATTGAACAGGAGGCAGATTGAACAGGAGGCAGCATAAATCTGATAAAGGGGAGCAGTTTGTGTCCTTATGACAACAGGGGCAAAGGTTGTGGGCTTTAGTGTCTGCCTGGTTGATTGTCTTCTGTGGTGCCTGAACAACTCTGTTGTGGGCCAGGCTGGTGCCAGGACAGGAAGCAGTGGGGTGGGGGCAGTGGAAGAAGCTGGGAGGGCTTCGTCTAGATAATGGTGGGAGCCAGGCAGCTGCCCGCCCCCCCCCCTTTCCCCACCTCAAATGACATCAACTCGCATGTTAACACAGGGAAGGATGTAGCATAGGCCCAAAAAGTTACTGATGGGAAAGGGGTGGATCTTTTTTAATGTGGTCAGATAAAGCTTTTCTTAAGTCTCTGTGCTGCCACCCTGGAATAAACTGGTGCCCACAATCTCAGCAAGCTGAGAATTGAATGAGGGTGTAACAGCTAATGATGTATATCATGAGATCAAACACGTACTTGATTTGCCTTTATCAAAAGTTGATGTATTTGCATAGTCCTTTTGTTTTGACGCAGATCATTAGGAATAGACACAAGGAGGAAATGAGAGAAAATAGCACATTATGTACTATCTTCCTTCCTGTTTATCCTACTAAGTCTATAGTCTGGGGAAAGTCTACTTTCCACAAATCACACTGACTGATATGTAAATGGGTTTGTATTCATTTATTTTTAAAAATGTATTTTTTGAATTTAGTTTTTTCTTCTACTCTTCTCACAAGTGTTGGAGAATGACCTGCAGAGCAGAATCGACCAGATCTTCAATCATTTAGAACGCCTTGAGATCCTGGCCAGCAAGGAACCACCAAACCGCCGCCAGAACGCCAAATTGTGAGTTTGGAGTGAGTCAATTGATGGTGACCCTAAAGCCCCAGAGCTGGCAGGGTGATCCATATCTCATAAAAGCATGGGAAGGGTGTAGCAGACGAGACAGGCAGCCCTCTCCTGCCTTGTGGCTCTATGAAAACATTTCCTCGGAAGCCCCGTCATCACCAGCATTCTTGCTGCATTGGGCAAAGATTCATTTCTGAGCTGGGTAAAGAGGCCCCAGGGGACAAAGTGCGTCCCATCCCACAGCACTCCTCTGATCTCAGTACATCTCTAGTCGGGCCGCAGGGCAGAGCAGAGCACGGAACGACGCTAAGGAGAGGCGGTGGCTGGGAGGGAGCGGGCCCGCAAGTGTTTCCTCTTCATTCCAGCCACGTCAGATGTGAGGGGGAAAGACGTTCACATTAACCAGAACAATTATGAATAGTTTTACTAAACCGAATTGAGGTATAACATTATAAAAGATGTCATACGGTGAGTGAGTGTCAGACAAAACTGAAAATGTTTTGAGCAGCTGTGGAAAAAGCCTTATTCTACTTCATGGCACTTCAAAGTTGAGTGAATAGTTGTATGTTTTGCCTCCCCTCAGGCGGGTGGACCAGCTCAAGTACGATGTCCAGCACCTCCAGACGGCGCTACGAAATTTCCAGCACCGACGCTACGCCAGAGAGGCCCAGGACAGAGAGAGGGAGGAACTCATGAGCCGCACCTTCACGACCAATGCAAGTCTGATGTACCTTAAAACAGGGTGGGAGATTAACACCGGCCACCAGACAAATGCTAGTCAATTGTGGCTGACAGCCACTTTAGAGTGTAACAAAACCAGCAATCGGAGGTCCTCCTCTATTCTGAAAACCTAGTGGGCTGGTAAAATGGAGCAAGTGGCTAGTGAACTTTGGGAATGGCTCAGCCACTTTGGTTGGCTGACAGAATAGTTAAATAAAAATAAATGCATTAATCTCAAACTGAGTAATGTCTGATGAGAAGATGTTTGTTCTCATCCAATGTAGGACGCAGATACCTCCATCCCCATAGACGAGACGCTACAGTTGAACTCCAACTTGCACAACGCACACAGAGGCATGGATGACCTCTTGGGCAGTGGCAGCGGCATCCTCAACGGCCTCAGAGATCAGAGGGGGACGCTCAAGGTGTGTGCGTATGCCTCCACATAGGATCTAGCAAAGGAATTCAGAGGATTTGTCAAGTGATTGTTTTCTAGAGAGAGGAACCCAGGGGCAGAGTCTGCTCAGCAAAGCCCTTCCCTGGATGAATTAAGGTGAAAAATGTTTCAATATATACCCTGACCCAGTTTCTGGTGTCCACAGCGATCACAATAGTCTGATTGTTCGTGTGAGTATGCTCAGCCAGAGGGTGAGTCCATGTTTCCAGGGAGGAGATGGTCTTCCTGGTTTTGCTTCAGGCCTCCTCTTATCAGGGTGTGTCTGGTGATCAGCACTCACGGCCTGCTTGTCTAGCCGTGAGAAACTGCTGTGGTGGGGAGGGAGCGGCGCGACAGGGAGGGTGTTGGCACTCAGACAGTGTCTCCCAAATAAGCTGAATTTAGGTTAGATCATGGCAATTTGAAATAAGTACTACAATACTTCCATTTTCCAAAACATTACATTACGTCATTTAGCAGACGCTTTTGTCCAAAAAGTGACTTACAATAAGTGCATTTGGTCAACAGTTGTCAAACCAACAGTATATCACAGTCTTCATTAGCTAAGCCTTTATTTTTATTTTTTTATTCAGAGTAGAAGGGGAAGAAGATTGTTACATGATAGATTAAAGTGGGGTCCAGATGTAACCTGAAGCGATGTGTCATTTTGTGCAGTTTTGGCTGTTTGAGCCTAATCGAATACAATCTAATACATGAAATCAACACTTTCTACAAATATGGCTTTGTCTTGGCTCTGTGCAGGGGACCCACAAGAAGATGCTGGACGTGGCGAACATGTTGGGGCTGTCCAACACAGTGATGAGACTGATAGAGAGGCGAGCCACCCAGGACAAGTTCATCATGATTGGAGGCATGCTGCTGACCTGCGTCTTCATGTTCCTGGTTATCAGATACCTGGGCTGACCACTATCCACTCACAATGGCGGTTTTTTCGATCAGTCTTGGACATTTTTACACCACAGTACCCATGACATGTGAACAGTGATAGAATTCTAGTGTTTTTAACGTATCAGATTTGGGGGGGGGGGGTCATGATTTTTATAAATTGTGCCATTATGTTTTGTTTTCCACCATTCATTTTTTTGGCACCTGCAAATTTGTAAGGCTGAAGAAGAGTTCAAATACATATACAGTATTTCATTCCACTCCAAGCTCCAAGATGACTTTGAACTTTGTGATGATAACCGCTACTCTCCTCAGATCACTGCCACACATCCATGATCCAGTCCTTCATCAAAGCCAGTCTGTGAAACTGTAAATCAGCAATGTGACAAGAATATTTCAGATGGTTTTCTGCTTTTTCTATTCTTCAAACTAATCTTAAAGCTCAGCTTGCCTTTGCCTCCACTAATCAGCTACTCATAGTTTCGTTTTTTTGTTCCCCCCTTAATTATCTGTCAGAAATGTTATTAGTACTGATGTCATTCTGCCTTGCTAAGCATGCTTCCTAGAGAAGTGGGGCTCTATGGAAATACCAATCTTGACCTGATCTTGACATATTTCATTACATGGCAACTTAATAATACTCCTTGGAGAATCATATTTTATAATGTGTAATGATGTATGAAAGCCAAGATATACACCAGAGATGAATGGGGTGGCAACAAGGAACTGCTCAGAAAAACAATGGAAGCAAAAAGTATTAGTTTGTAATTGTTTGCCATACAGTTTCATAAAGTCATAAATTGTAACTACCCCTGTAAGATTCTCTTGGATTTCTGGTTGGGTCTAGTCTCACTATGTGAGTGTTTTAATTCTCTGAATAGAATAAAAATTAATTCTGTTTTTGTTTCATTTTCATGATATCTTCATCTAGTGACTGCTGGGAATAGAGCAAGGTTCAGTTAAATCTGTGACAGACTTCAGTCACACAGCTATTATAACGGTTTTCTCTTCCACTGTAACAGAATTACTGGTAGCTTACCAAAGCTTTAGCACTTGAGTGGCACTACTCTCTCTAAGTATGCACATTGGACATTTCCTGGTTTCACAAGTAAATTAAAAGCAACTAGGGCACCATCTAGTGGCTTGTGTTCAAAGTGGACTTCTTTGGGGAATGCTTGCCTGTCTTTGACCAAATTTGTTTTAAGGAATTAAGACTTTTTCAAAAAGCGATGCTAGTGTCATCATTCACATGTTTAGTGGTTTGCAGATTTTTAACAAAGTGTTTTCTGGTGAATGGCGTGAACCCTAGAGGCTTTATGGAAACAGACAAATGAACTCAAATGTTTTTATTTGCTGAAGCATAGTAAGATTTAAAAAAGACATACAGTTGCTACTGTTTAACAGATCGCTATCCTTTGCCAACCCCCGCCCATCTTAGCCAGGGTAGTTTAGAAATAACCTTGATAAAATACACATGCATTTGTCCATTTTCCTTCCAAGTTGTCATTCATTCTGCTTTTCCAACAGTAGCTTCAAACCTCTAGAATGTTATTAGGTTAAACTACAGCAGTTTTATTTACAAAATTACACAAAAGCAAAACACAACCCTTCTTTTGAAGAGCATTTTGGAAAATAATTTAAAAACAGAAAAATACAATTATTGCAGTATACTACAATCATATAGTTACATGATGCAAAAGCAGCATCTTGATGTAGATTTCAGTGCAAGTCATTCAGGTGTACCCTTACCACAGGGAACATGACCGTTGCCTCTGAGTACTAGGGATGTGTCACCTGAAACATAATTCCCATCGCTCAGAGAAGGGTTTCTTATGTGACAATTTGATACCAATTTGGGCACCATAGCATTAATTTTAATATGGGCATCATATTGGCGGGATTCTTCACATTACACACTGATATATGTACAATTTACTGCATCACAAATTGTTTTGAGAGCAAGGATCCAATAGAGAGCAAGTAGTCATATTAGAACATAACAGAATATCAGTAATTACAAAATAAGTCAGGCTCTCTAAAGCAACCAGGTTACATTACAGAGTCAAAGCAGTTCCTTTCTAGGGCAAACCCACTTCCTCCCCATTTCATACTTTATTACCCACAACATGATTCTGCTTATGGCTTCAGCCACTACGTCTCTCTTTGGCTGCAGGAAACAAGCAAGAACTATGAAATTAACAATCATATTCAACTGTGGAAAATAAAATACTCCAGTGGTTTCCTTGACTGGCTGCCCAGTCAAAACAAATGTGTGTCCTGTAGTTTGTCAACATACCCCAAGAGTCTGAGAAGTCTCTTTAGATTTTCACCCTGTGTAAGAAAATTCAGGGCAAAGCATTGCTATTACAGTGAAAAAATTTCATAAGAGCCAGAAGAAAAATGTTAGTGTCAGGTCTGACCTCTACACAGGCAGCACCACTTGGTGGCTACATCTTGCTGCACTGTGTAGGCCAGTACAACGGTGGTTTGGTGACAAGCTTCCTGCTTCCTAGTGTCACTGCCTGCACACTGTTGTACGAGGCCTCCTTCAAAGCCCTCGCTCGCGTCTCAACCAAGCCGGTTCAGGTGAGTCCCCCTCCTGGTTGGCTGCTGTGAATACGCTGCTTCACTGCCATCACTCCTCAAGACCCGTGGTTAGGGGGGTGCTGGAGGTCCTGCCCTGAGAAGATGGGGTGTAGGAGGGGGTGGAGCTGGAGAGCCGCAGCGGCAGCAGCCTGTGAGGGCCGGGGGGTGAAGAGTGTGGGGTAAAGGGCTGTATGTGGTACATGGTGGAGAGCTAAGGGGGTGTGGTGAAGTGCGGAGGCTGGGATAATGTGTATGGGCTGACCAGAGAGGAAGGCTGTGTGGTGGGCAGGGATCAGCCCAGCGTGTCCCAGTGAGTGTCCCAGAGAGTGACCAAGAGAGTGGCCCAGGGGAGACAGGGAGATAGGGGTAAGGTGGTGCTGGGGAATGTGGTGTACCTGGGCCAGTTGGGCATGGGCGGGGTGTGGGTGGTGGGGATGTGCTGGGTGGATGCCCATGGCTGCAGCAGTGGCTGCATGGTGCTGCAGGATGGCATGCTGCACTGTGGTGATCGAGGTGGCAGAGGCTACGGACACAGCGGGCTGCTGGATGTGGATTTGCTGCAGGGTGGGGGGAGGGGGAGCCGGGGCCAAGTTGGCAGCTGCTGCAGCTGCAGCCGCTGCAGCGGCAGCAGAGGGAAAGGTCTTGACCTGTTTGGCCAGGAGCTGCTGCTGGATGTGCTGCTGGGCAGCCTGCTGCAGCTTGCTGTATTTCTCCATCTCCTCTGGTGTGAATGTGATAGGCTGACTCTCCAGAGGAGCCAGGCCATCCTCCTCGGCCTCCATACCTTCCTCCTCCAAGGTGGGTGGGGGGTAAGCGGGGTAGGCATGCATGGGGGGCTGCTGCTGTTGCATTTCAGGCATGAGCGGCTCCATCATGGGGTTCTGGGAGGGGTCCTGTCCTGCCTCTCCTTGGTACTGGGGCATCAGCATGGAGGGCTCCTGTTCAAACAGTGGCCGGGGCTCATGGTGTACCTGGGTTTCAGTGCTGGGGTGCTGTGCCTCTTCTTGCACAACTGTGATCTGCAGGGCCTCCTCAACCTTCTGGACTGGTGGAGCTGGAGGTGGTGGTGGCGGGGGGAACTCCCTTATGGGCTCTACCAGAATAATCTCTCCTTCAGCCTCAGAGCCTTTCCCTGCTGATGACTTCTCACCCTCATCAGGTCTGGTCAGGGGAATTATAGGTGGTTTCTTCCCTGCCTGCAACTTACCAAAAAGGGGAAGCAGGGCTTTATTTCCCAGGGCAGGGGGTAGTTTGGGACCAAAGTAGCCCTGTGGTGGGTCCTTGATCTTAATGCCAGATTTTGTCCCTGTGGGATGGTCATCAGAGCCTTTCTTAGACTGAACCTTCTCCAGCAGCTGGCGAGCAGTAAGGGTGTTTCTCTGCTCCCCTGCGTCTCGAGACGCCCCTGGCCTCAGACCCTGTGAGCTGGATGAGTGGCTGTTGCGGTTGGGGCCTCGTGATGAAGCTGAACGTGGAGACTGGGAGCGGTAGATGCGAGAGCGGTTGAAGTCCCTGCGATGTGCGTCAATGTCCGCACGGCTCCTGATGCCCCGACGATGAGGGGAGCCCTTGGTGGAACTTGAGGAGCGGCTGGCAGAGCTGTGGCTCCGGCTGTAGCTGCGCCTCCAGGATCTGGCGCTGCTGCTGCGGCTCCTGCTACTGGAGCTCCTAGAGCTGCTCCGATGGTGCCGCCGGTGCCTCTTCCTGCGGCTGTGGCTGCGTGAGCGTGAGCGCGAGTCTTCAGAGGAGGAAGAGGAGTACTGGCGTCTCCTGGATCGTCTGCGTCCCCGGCTGCCCCTCCGCTCATACTCAGAGTCTGACGAGCGTTTGGAGTGCCTCCGCCTGCGACCCTCGTTGCTGTAGTCGCTGTAGCTGTCCGAGTAGCTGCGGCTCCTGTGGCTGTAGGCACTGCTGCCCGCTGAGGAGCGCTCAGAGCTGCTGGAGTACGAGTGGCTACGGGAGGTTTGGCCGCGGTGGCGCCGCCGACTGCTGCCCCGTCTTTCCCCCCTCCTTGACGAACGGCTGCAGGAGCGGCCAGAGTCCTCACTATGGTGGCGTCGCTGTTCCCGAGGACTCGACCTGCGATGGCGAGAGCGCTGGGTAGCAGAGCCTCCTTCTTCTTCACTCTCGCTGCTGGGAGGTCTGCCCGGACCGGGACTCTTTTGGGCTGAGGTGGAACAGGAGGCACTTTGAGGTGCATTGGAGTCAGTCTTCTGTCTCTTGGTGCCATTGTGCTCCTCTGAGGAGTTGGCCTTGTTGTCAGAGCCTTTTGTAGACCCTCCTTCCTCTACTCCAGACTTGGAAGGCACTTCCTTGGCAGGACGTTTCCTCTTCCCAGGTTCTACTGTACTTCCTGTAGCTCCTGCCGTTCCAGTTGTCAGCTGAACAGTGGAGGCGACGGCTTTATCTTCTGCCTTTGGTTTTGATTTCTCCTTTTCATCACCTGTTGCTTCCTCATCTTGACCTGGAACCTTGTTTTTGCTCTTCTTTCGTTTGTGTTTTTTCTTCTTTTTGGGTTTTTCTTGCATGGCCTCAGTTTCTCCCTCCCCATCTTCTGCTGCTCCTTTTTCTTTTCCTTTGCGTTTTGAGTGCTTCACTGACTTCTTATGCTTCTTCTTCTTCTTCTTTTTCTTGGCACCACTGCTGCCAGTTGCTGCCTTTTGCTCATCACCTTCTGATTGGCCAGACTCGCCCTTCATCATGGGTTTATCTTTGTCAGTGCTGGGCCCAGGGTTAGTGGTTGCATCCACTTCAGCAGTTGAGGCAGCCATCTCTTGTCCCTTGTCATCACCCTCTTCACAAGGCTTCGGGGACTTTGCTGTTTTCCCACCACGCACTCCTTTGTTGCGGGACAGCTTGAAGTCAAAGTAGAGGGGATTACAGCTGTAAGACAGTGAGGGCTGAGCTTTTGTAAATTCGAGGAGCTCAGAGGGCCACTGCAGGGTCGTGCTCTCATCTTTGCTCAGGACAGGGAAGAAGGGACCTGTAGGGATTTTAGGGCCCAAGTTGGGATCCGGAGCATCCGGCGTGCTCTCTGCTGTGTGTGCGGGGGTGGTGGGTATTGTGGAAGCTGTGTCCACGGCGCATGAGGACGCCTCCTCGGTCTTCACTTTAGGTGATGGAGGGGTTGGCTCTGGGACATGGGTTGAAGTGACCTTCCCTTGCTCTTTCTCACTCTTACAATCCGTAACGTTGGGCTCCGTCTGCTCTGAACTCTCCTCAACCTTTTTCTCCTCCTGCCCGTCCTCTTCATCTTCCTCCTCTTTGCTCTCACACTGGTCAGTTGCCTTCATGAACAGCAGGAACTGGAAGTGGGGCTTTACGCGGCAGTGAGCTGGAGGTATGTAGTGATAGTACTGAGGCTCCTGTCCTGCATAGCCCTCCTCCTTCTTCATCATCATCTTCAGTTTGTTGAGAGTGGAGGCTAGAGAGGCTCCGTCATCCTGCTGCTGCACCTCTTCCGTCGCCATCACACTCCCGCCTTCTCCGCCTTCTCCTCCTTCACCTCCTCCTGTTCCTCCCTTGGGGCTTTCTGTGTCGCAAGCTGGCGCCTCCTCTTGTCCTGTGGCCCTCTCTCCCTCCTGTCCCTCCTCTCCCTCCATGGCCTCCTCTCCGTGGTCAGCAAACACGGCAGCTGCCGTCTCCAGCTTCACCGGGGCTTTCTTGGCAAAGGAAAAGGACACACTGACTTTGGATGCCCCAGTGGGGGTTGGGGAGGAGGAGCTGTTCTTCCCCAGAGAGAAGCTGATGGTTGGGCCTGGCTTTGGGGAAGCCTGCCCACTTTTATCTCCCGATGAGCCCTCCGCGGCACTGTCTGTCAGAGCAATATTCTCAGGCACTGTGCTGTCGCCATCTTCTGGCTTCTCTCCGTCCACAGCCACTGTGGTAGTTTTGAACATGGGACCACTTCCTGGAGTACTGAAATACAAGGGAATGACCACAGTGAGACATGGGATAAATGTTTCCAACCTGATGGTGAGAGCAAGCTGTAATAGCAGTGGAAGTTTAAAACATGTTGAATTTGTTTCTCAGTACACAAGATCTTGACAAAGTCTACAATATGAGGGTTAGAAAGCAGTTTTATCAACTAAATAACAAATCATTCAAGGGATTTAGTAAAGTAAGTAGTAAGTAGAAAGTAGCAAGTTATAGGATGGTCTTCCCCATCTCTGTTTTACTTTGGGTCAATATGTTTTATTCTATATGCCTAGAATAAAAATTCCAGAATGTTTTGGGACTTGGAAAATTGAAGCAATATTGAAGAATGTCAATGGGAGTTAGCTTGAGTCTGATCACAGAGTAAGCTGAGAGGGACAAACCCACTGCTCATTTAGTAGTGATATCCAGAGATCATCAAGAATAATCTTAAGACATGGGTAATAAAAAGTTTTAACTGGGGATATCCAGAAATATGAGGTAAAACTTTAACTCTTTGGCAAGCTGCTAGGGTATAAATGGGACAATACCCTTCCAAGAGTACATTTAACAATTTGAATGGACTTTGGTTCAGGCAGCTCTTTCTTTTCTTCAGCAACATCCATTCAAATTGTTAATGTACATCTCATTGGGTGTTACACCAAATATATTTTAGCTCTGTGCCCCTCTGTGCCCCCTTCCTTGAAACTTTTTTTAACTGACAGGTCCAACTGTCTTGCTTGCTAGGGAGCAGATTCACACAAATACAAACTCCGCCATTCATATACTTGACAATGCAATAACTGAAGTTAATGAAATTGAGGATTGTGGAAGTTAACTGGCTACACATTTGCATAACATCATCCATCTGCTAGATATGGCACCTGCAGTGTCATGTGAGTTGACCAAATCAAATGATCTTCAGTTATCACTCCCTGATATTCGGTTATTCTAATGTTGCATTTGAGGAAAACACCCCCCAAAAAAAGATCTTTTCTGGTTTGTTTTCTTTATTAACCCCTTTAGAATCTACATTACTCTTATTATTCATTTAAAACACAGGGGGCATCTAATTACAATGTCAATAGTTCTACCCTGAAATCCAGCCAGCAGAGGGCACTCCAGGAATACATTCTTACCGGTCCTGCTGTTTCCTCTGCTCAGCCAGCTCATGTAGCCGGCGCAGCATCTTTTCTTGCTTCTTCCCATCTTTCCGGGAACGAGATGACACATTCCGCGCAAACTCCCTCTGCTTCAGCTCCTTAAGCCTCTACATTACACAAAAGCAAAGCAGAGAGAGGACTTCAAGATCTCTGCTTCCACGGCAAAAGCCAGACCACCATTTAATCACTCTCATCTTTTAAGGCAATATGAATCTCCACCAGCAGGCACACATCATGCAAAAACGAGAATACAAAGGATTGGACAGATGATGTGTTAATAATAAGCGGTCGTCCTCACCTGCTTGTGAGCGTGATCGTAGGAGTTGATGTGGTTGTCAAATTCCTGATGTTTGGTGTACTGTTTGTCACATAGCTCACAGTAGAAGTTGGCTCTCAGGTCCTCCAGAGCCTTTGCAATGGCTTTCTCCTTTTCCACCTGGTCCTATTGTTGGCAGAAAATGCATGAGTGAGTGACCTTGGCATGCATTCGATAAGAACAAGAAACTGTATGGCACAATGTTACTGTAGCTGTACAGTCTCAAAAAAACAGAAGCAAAAAAAAAAAAAAGTTAAAATATCCTGTGCTTCCTATTATTAAATTAATCCTAGCTAATATAAATACTTCAGGGGATGTTGTTTCTCAAAGATATCACATCAAGGTGTCAAAAGATGTTATTCATCTAAACAGGTAGTGAAACACTACCTGGTAAAATTAAATCCATGGCACTAATAGGCCAGTATTACAGCCATTGTTGGGGTTTATACCAAGTGCGTGACACTACATATGACTGACTAATCACCTGTGAAAATGTTTTTAGTCTGCCAGCTGCCTCTATAGGTCCCCCTTCTGATCTCCCTTGTCTATTTCTCTCCATTTGTCTCCTATATGCTTCTAATTTCCAGCGGCACAGATAAAATGACTTCTGCTCCCTAGATGGAGCGATCTAGTTTTTTTTACACTGGGAAAAAGGCCAAGTAAAGAGGGGAGAGCATAAAGGGAGGAGGAAAAGGAGAATCGCTCCACAATTCTAATGAGAGGAGAATCTTTACAAGAAGCTCATGAGTCAAAAGCACATGACAAAGCCAGAAGAAATGAGAACGGAACAGAAATAAGTGGGTTGACAGAGAGAGATAAAGAGACAGCCTAATTCAAAGAGAGAGCGGGTCGAAGTAAGGAGCGTTAAAGCATAACAGCAGTAAAGGCTATGAAGGCCAGCCTAACCTTGAGAAGACTATGAATCAGAGCATTAGAGCCTCACCTTGTATTTCTGTCTGAGTTCTTCTGTATCTTCCTTCTCCACCTCGAGCACTCTTCTCTTCTCTGTGGCGTCTTCTGCATAGTCCAGCTGTAAGGACAAATATACCGGTTAAAACACGTGTTCATTTTGTCCAGCCATGCTGTGCTCTTTTGTTTTCCCTAAGATTCAGTCTCAAGAATAATAACCATTTCTAGATGGGTACGGTCAAATGCAGCGGAGGGCAAGAATCTACTTCAATGGTGTACTACAGGCATCACATTTAATGCATCAGCAGCACTGTCTTTGTTCATTGTTACTATATCATATTTTCCGTTTCATGGCCTGTTTCAGTTTGTTACATATATTTGGCGACCAGCTACGTGGATTATACTATATGGTTTTCATATATTGTTCATACACCTGACCAATTGCATTCTACCAGCTAAATTACTCACTTAGTTTGCAATTATATATTACAGATCATTTTGGGGATTTTCATTCCCAATAATTGTCTTGGCTTCCTATAGCCTAGTTCTCGACAAGAACACCCAAATTAAAACCATGCATGATGTCCCTTTGCCGCAAAATAGGTCAGTTCCAGAAACCTCACCAAACAGCTGGTCTCGTCCTTTGTTGACGCACCAAAATGAAACAAACTTTAGAGTAGATTTGTTGAAACGCCTTGACCTGCCTTTGGAACATCTTTAGTGTGCGATGGGCACAGTTGAAAACTGCCTGACACTTCCAGTGCATTTCTGCGTTAAACACAACACACAAGTGCAGAACATAAAATAACAAACAGAGCATCTTACCTCCATCTCCATCCGTCCCATCCCCATGACATCATATTTGAGGATGATGGGCACAGGATCGGTGCGCCCTGGGGTGAAAGAGACAGAGACAGGACTAGGTGAGCTTTTGACACTGGGATGGAGGGCCAGCTCGGAGACAGCCTGCTTTTAGAGCATAGGGTGCTGGGGTTAGAGAATTTTGCCTTGAAGTGCAAAGAGACCAGAAAGCTACAGTGAACCAAACACCAGCCATTCTCACAGCTTACTACAGCCACCAAGTACAGCGCAACTTATCTAGGCTGCCTGCTCTGCTACACCTGGCTGGCTGATTTGCTTTTCTTTTTAAACAGTCAAATTAGCTGCACCTATTGTAGTCCTGGTGAATAAAGGGAGGTAAAAAAAAAGTCATCAGGGTAGTTCAGAGATGTGTTTTACTGGAGAGAGGGATAAAGTCGACTGGAAACAAGACTGTCAGGTTTAAGCCAATCTGTTGCCATATCTATAACTCTTTTCAATCTAGCTCTGCTGAGTATGCCCCCCCCTCTCTCTCTTCAGTGCTGCAGTCCTGTTAAACCAGAATGCCAAGTTTATCAAGGACGCTACAGCCTAAGGGACGGGGAGGAGGAGGGGCCTGGCGCAGCTGCTGCTGCTTACTGAGCGTCACTGCGACAACCTCCATAAGGGCAATAGAGCCTCCCCATCTCATCTAATGCATCATCTCTTTCTGAACTGCCCGATGGCTGGCTGATCCTCGCAAGCTCTTTCAGTGTCCTGTAAGAGGCCCGTCTTCTGTTCCCCTGTCCTAGGCCCCTTTCCTCATCATGGCTGGGGCGAAAAGACTCTTCCCCTGTCTATTTAAGCTATGTTATGTAAGCTGTGAAAAGAGCTAGATCAGAAGGAAATTAACTGTAGAAAAATAAACAAACCAAAAACAACCAAAAACAGAATGAAACATAAAAGATATTAAAAAAATAAAACAAAAATCAAAACTACTTCGGAGATTGACACAGAATTGCTTAATCCACTCATAATCAGCCAAACAAAGCAGAGAGAAAGACAGAGTAAAAAAAGGACACAAGCACTGAACTACAGCAGAGTGACGTCACAGGCCAGGAATCGCCATGGTGACAGTGCAAGGGATGGGGATACTTACCTGGTAAAACAGGGGTATGGGTAGGAGGGAAAGGAGGGGGAGGACAGACAGACAGACAGACAGATAGACGGGAATCTCAAAACAAAATGCATAAAAAGAATTTGGACTAGTCTGCTGCAGCTGTTGCCAGCCAGATACAATAATCAATCTTATTGATACTGATTATCAATTCAGTTTGGTTTCAGTTTTTTTTCCCCACATACTCAAGTTGGTTCTTTTCCATAAATCAATTTTGTTGTCAGTTTATACCATTGGGCATATGGAATGGCTACAACTATAGCAACTGAGAACCAATTGATCACATAATTTGAAACTTACGACTGTATAGTGCCAGTTTTATAGTTATGTTACTTATGTTACTTAAGTAGAACAGCTAGTTTAATTTCTTACCAATTCTATCCACAAAAAAGGCTTTTCTCTAAAAAAAAAAAAAAGAAAAAAAAAAAGAGATAAAACAGAATTCTAATACCATACATTTGTTTCTCCATCTTGGAAGACTAATAGTTTGTGCCAAAGACACAGAGACAACATGTATAATCTATTCACAAGTTTAAGGGAAGTGAAAAGCCTTCAACTACCTTAGCACTAATTCCTACAAAAATGTGAGTCCACTTAATTTGTGGCCCATTCTTAACTTCCTGGCAAGAGGTAAGAATATAATTTTGTGTAAATATTTTATTATATACCTTCCTGTGCAATTTTGTATTCATAGCCCAATGGCATAATAATTCTGAAATCATAGATGCATGGGCATCATATCATATAACGGCCTGCCTGGACTCACATCCCCACTGCAGTGTCTGTCCGCTGGACAGGTTATCAACTAGAAACTTAACTCTGATTTGATTATCACAGACAGGCCTTATCCCACTGAGGAAGTGATGTGAGGATTCTGAGTGTGACACCAAGGTCTCAAGACTTTCTACTGGTAGACATGTGCCTTCCTGCTATTTGCCTAACAGCATTAGAGGAGTGAAACCACAAGCAGGTTGGGCTGTAGGCCAGCCCACGGACAGACCACTGCAGTCAAGTTCCCCAGTGGACCCTTTCACTGAGAACAGCAGGATGGAATCGCAAGCCAGGCCCAGAATCAGTGATCAATAAACAATTACAACCATCCCAAACTATCACCAATCTTTAAACACAGTGACAATACTTCACATTACCCATTCCAGTGGAAAAGAAAGGGACCGGACAAAAAAAAAAAAAAAAGTGCATCTAAAATCACAGGGTGTGAATCACAAGGTTAAAAAAAACTGAAAACAAACAAAATGACAATGTTCTAAGAGTAATATATACTGAATGTATGATAATATACAAGCAGCAGAATGAAGGCTAATACAGAGAGAGAATTGAAAGCCTATGTAGCATTGGTGCTCTGATGACGAGAAAACAAAAAAAATGGGAGAAACTAAAACAAAACAAAACAAAAACCAAAAAAACAATTCAATTGGGGGATAAAATAACATTTACCACTAAGTTTACCATCAGCACAACATGGGCAGGATCAAATCACTGTAAAAAAGAAACACCAATTGGTTAAGCAGGAAGATTGAGGCACATAGAGAAGGGAGGGTGGGGTTGGGAGTGGGGTTGTGGGGTTTAGGGGGGTTCATTACGAGAGGGGCTTCAGTGTGTCCCCCCCCCACCCCCCCCACCACCTCCCTTCACTCTGGGCTAGGTGCTTACAGGGATTTCCTCTCACCACTCTCTCCCAGCCACCCGTCCCAGTCCCCAGGTTCCTAGCCTGGCTTCATCTTGCTCTCTCAACCAGAAGATGCCCCAAGGGTACCAGACTGCCTCCCTTTACAAAGTAAGCCCAAAATCCTGCACCCCCATATCAGTAATAATCCTGCTCTCCATCACTTTCACCTTAGCCTGATGACTGGGTTCAATAAGTACCCCATCAGATAAGTACTCTTGGGGGCACTGTACTGGGTGAGGGAATGATTGTAAAAAACAGGGGGTATATCAACTTGAACAGATGAAGGTATCAAGTTCACTGTTCACAAATCATGCTTGGGTTATTACGTTTAAAAATAACATCTATTTAGGAGCGTCTGGTTTAGAGAAATCATGCCTTTGTTTTGTAACATGCGATCAGTCATCTGGAACGTGACAATGGATGCCGCTAGGTACGACCACCATTCTCCCCTACGAGCCTTTTGCCTCACAGACGCTTGTCAGCCCGGTTAGCAGATCTCCCCAAGATCCTTTCATTTCCTTGCTAGCCCACAGCCAGCAAGCTCATTTTGGGATATGCTTACCCCCAGGACGGTGAACACATACAGAAAATGTACCTGAGAAAAAAGGGCCAGCCAGGCTTTGAGCAGTGCTTAGAGTCAGATATGCATTGCTATGTAACAGCAAAACGTGGTTGACCAAATTACTATTTAAATGTGCACCCTTCTGGAGCATTACAATCATGTGAAATCCCATGAGTGTATTACCTCCAACACTGCTTAAAGCCCCAGATGAGTGTGACACAGTTTGAGGCAGGCAGGAGTGCACCTCTGGGACAAGCATGCTGTGCAAGGGGGGCAAAGGAACAGGGGGAGGATGGGAGTGTGTAACCATGGGGACAGAGACATTTTGGGTGCAGAGGGGTGGCGTGAGGTTTTCCCTGTAAGTTGACTCTATGGCCCGGTCAGTAACGGACACACACACACACACACACATCTCAGTCCCACATAATGACCACACACATACACACAAGTTTCACAGGATTGGAGGTAGATACAGGCAAACAAGCAGAGGGGGGGGGGGACTTGTCTACTCTGCAAGCCATTCAAAGTCTGAGCCGTGGTTACAGCCAATCAGAAACCCGACAGCAGCCACGGACACTCAAAGAGGAAAAAATAAAAATCTAAAGACGTGGAGCTGATGATTCTACGGGATGTGATGGAATCATGGCTTCCTAAATCTACCTTGATTTCAAATGGATTTTTGTTCTTTGTTCAAATCGAAACACTTTACACTTCAGCAGATTGAAATAAGGGTTTAGTGATTTATGAAGCAAAAAGGAGGAAGCTGAGAGAGGCCATTAGCCTACAGTACACTGTAAAAGGGATGTTACATTGAGGTCAATTGCAGAGTGGGAGAAAGAAACACACCCACACGCACACGCGCACATACTGACATACAGAGGGAATCCAACAAACCTTACCTAAAAAGGGGCAAAAAGGACAAAAGAAGAATAAGAACAAAGTCAATACAGTGAAAACTTAAAATAGGGGACACATTGCTTTGACTTCAAAATTCAAAAACCTTCTCTTCTGGCAAGAGGGACAGAAAGGAGAGGAAGATTATAATGATTATCCTGCAGACTATGCTGTGACGCAATGGTACAATTGTGTTGCGAGTCTACTCCTAACAAAGTAGATTAGCAAATTTGAGCACAGTTAGTGGGCTCAAACACTGGACCATTAATTCCTACACAACAACTGGACACACATCGCCACAGACTCATCTGCCCACAAAGCAGGATGCTTACATAACCACACAACAGTGGTGCCAGCGGCAAAAACACGAGCACAGTCAGTCAGCCCCTGCAACTTGTTCTCTCCTCCACACAAAGCACACATCCCTATCACATCAAATAGATCGCTATTCAGCTGTTTCAAGGCCACATGAAAATAAACAACCATGGACACTGAGGGCTGAGCTCACAAGTTACTGCTATGTTGTTAGCTTCCATACTCTTGTCAGCCTGCCAAGAATGAGGCAGCTTCCTGGTCTGCTCTGGTCCCTGGCCATGGTCCGGCTGAGTGTTTGTGTTGCTAATGGGTGACACAGGGAATGAAGGCCATATATGTCCATGAACAGAGGTGCTAGGGGCAGCAACAACAGAGCTCAACAGCCAGCCATCACCAGCCTCCGATACAAACAGGCCTGACAGTGTTCTGGCCTTTGAAGCTCACCGGTACACACACTATCAACATTTTAATGTCCCATTCATCACCCTGTCAGACCACAGGATATCATAGCTCTTCAATCTGACAGAGCAACATGGAGACAAGTGTTAAGGACACAGAACAGTTTTAACATTGACATGTTTGAGGCCGTTGTGTGGCATTCCTTTGAGTGGCTGCTTAGCTAAGTTGTGCAAACCGGTAGGGTGAGACACATTCAAATCTATGTTGCCTATAGTAGCCTACAGCACTCAAGAGAGTGGCACAGACACAAAACAAGGGTGGACGCCACACTTTGCCATGCCAAATGGTGATAATTCAACACTGGCATCTGACGCACCTACCAGAATAACAGCCAATTGCACGTGTTGTTACCGAGTATAAGGAAGTCCGCTCCAATGGTTAGGGTGACATGAAACTTGAAGCAAGCACTTGTGCGTTAGTTGTCAGAAAGCAGACACTGCCTGAGTGTCCTCGAAAGGTTACATGACTTCAGCTCCAAGTCATGATGTTAAGGGAGTCACTGTTCATGTGTTTGGATAACAGACGTTAGCTTGTCTATTGTCTGGGTGTGTGTTGGAGACTCAACTTGTGGACTAAGGGGTGTTTCTCATTAACATGCTGAAATTGAGCACAGATGTTACTGCTGGGTGTATAGGGAGAGGACTGTGTGTGAGCAAGAGTTGAAATGGGGCGACAAAGAGAGACGGAGCAATGAGAAATGACTGTTTGAGAGTTGTAGAAATTAAAAATGGGGATCTGGGGGTATGAGGGTGTAGATGGAGACCCAGAGGATAAAAAAGGACATGGTGGAGGAGGTAAATTAGACAAAATGCTAGAAAGTCTACGAAAAACAAACCCAATTCTCAGTGGACTGCAGGGCCCCACTGGCCTGCCAGTGATGACATCATTTAGAGCTGGAGGAAGATAACGCTATTCATCATCCTTTTTGGAGAGAGTACAGGGGAGGGCTAGGCTATGACGGCAGAATTAGAGTAAGAAAGAGGAAAGAAGAGAGTGAAGAGACTGAAGAGGAGAGGAAACGGGCGAAGAGAGATTGTAAAAGGCAGAGGCTCCATGGAGGCATGCCAGGTCTCTGCACCACTGCTACTGAGCCAATGAGCCTGTGAGCAAAGCAGGGCTGAGCTAATGAGGTGCTGACGTTAGCCAAACCTGCCCACACAAACCCAGCTCCGTCCAGCCTACTCCCCTTCTGCTCAGCACAATCAATACAGACTCAGCCAGCCAATCACAGCTGTCTCCAGAAAGTAAACATCATTAATGTGGCCTAAAGCTCCCTACATCTTATAGAGTGCTATGTGCAAGGCTTACAGAGTGTTTTTAAAATGATACACCTGAGCTAATCTTAAACCAGACAGAACTATCCTGTAATGTCAATACACAGATGGCTAGCTAGAACAAAAAAATAGATCAGCTCTTACTTTAGGCATTTGCAGGCTAATGAATGACAAAAGCCTGAGGAAAAGAATCAGCTTATGCTGTTAAAACATTCCTTTACAACCACAATATTGCTATGCACACTCCCTTTCAGTCCAAAGAAATGTCTGTGGTGCCGTATTAACATAAATGCTCTCTTTTAATTAATTCTGTTAAGTCATGGTTAACAGAAATAGTCTATAAGGGAAGTCAAATAAGGAGCACGATGAGTACTTCATGTAATCAAGCTTTGCTTCAACACATACTAAGGCTGAGACATCAAGAATAATTTTGCCATGTCGAGCTAATGCTTTTAGCAAAGGTCACGCCAACTATGATAATGATGTTCTGTTAGCACAAAGCTCCGCCATCGCAGCCAACCACAAATTCATATCCTCATGGTCATAGAGTAGGCTATGGGTACAACTAACAACTATTTTGTTTGATTAATCTGTCAGGGGACCTTCAACACACTGATGTGAAAGTGAGAAGCCACATTCTGGCAAGTGTTTGTCCTGAAATACTGTGCACATAGCTTGTCCCACAATAAAAAAAAATAAAAACAAACACACACACACACAGAAAAAAAATAAAATATATTTATATATATAAAAAAAAATATGGGCCCACTTTAATGAGACTTGCTGTAGGCTAAATGCATCACGGGAAGGGAACAGAAATGACGCAGTCAGGCAAATAAACACTATTCACCTCCCTCTCCCAAGCCCCCTGGCCCCTGCCCCCTGTCCTAATCCTGTCCCATTACAAGGCCTCAGGAACATTTTCCTCGCTCTGCAAGTTCCAGGGAACGGCAGCATGAGAGCGACAGGAACAACTGGGATGACGTTCGCTTAAATAATGATCCATTTAACCCAGTGACAGACACAAAGGGAGAGGTCAGAAAAAGGATGTGGAGATCAAAGAAAATGGAAAGGAAATTTGTTGATACAAAAAATAAAGTAAAAAAACCTTGAGAGATGTGAAGGGAAAGAGAAGGATAGAAGGTAGTGGCCCAGTAGTACCAGCGTACATTTGACATAGGTGTACAGTGGAGAGTGAATCCTTACCCTGCATGGTTTTGCCAAGGCCTTGCCCCAACTTCCAGCCATGTTTCTGAAGCAGCCGGTGCCCGATGTTATCCTAGCAGAGAGAACAGAGGAGAAAAAGACCAAAAATATTCCAATAATAAGAGGAGCTTTCCCCCGTGGGCACGGGTCAAAAAACAAACAAAAACAAAACAAACAAAAAACAAACAAACACATAGATCACACTATCATCATCAGCACCACCACCATCACCATCATCATCATCATTGTCATCCACATCACCTACAGCGTGTAACATCAGTGTCTTCCAGCACAAGGAGTGGTGAGGGGGCAGTTGGAAGGGGGGGAGGGGGGGTAGAGGGTGGGAGATTGAGAGGAAGGAGAGGTTTTCCACTATGATGAATAAATGGGCTGTGTGTAGCCTGTAAACTAGCAACCATGTGTTGAGAGTGCAGTTAAAAACCTTGTTTGGGCTAAGAAATTGGGCATGAGGCATTTCTACTCTTTTGGCTAACAAAGAGACACAAGTCACATCTACTGACTGAGAAGTAAGGAGGAGGAGGAGAAAGGAGAGGGCAATATATGTATCACACGCATACATATATGAACCACTACAGAGCGAGACCTTAGTACACAAAGAAAAGTGACACAGAACAGGTATGGAAATCTTGCATTAACAGAACGAGGACCAGAAACTCCAAGCTTGCTGTGATTCCATAACCATGACAAAAGGGGGGGCAGAACCATGAAAACATATGCAGCTGTCACAAAAGAAATATAGCGAGAGAAAGAGAGAGAGAGAAGTGAAGATAGGGGGGCCTTGGATTACCATTACAAGGCCCAGGGGTTGAGAGAGTATTCAGGTTGTGAGGGGATGTGTGTGTGCAGGTAGGAGAGGGAGAGACATTGTGTGCATGTAGCCCCTTAGATACACTAGAGGTTCCTATTGTGCATGTTCTTGGACACCACCAGCTTCTCTGGTCTGTTATCGATGGTCTGGTCCCAACCACGTAGGCATTTTCTATTTGTAATCCATTAGTGGGGACCACTTAGGCTGTTATGATGCCTCTTCCTTGATGGTGGTTATAGATATCATTAGTATTCATACACTGGAAAACACATACTTTGTGAGCGAGATGGCCTTTACCATACTGCAAGATTGTGTTTTGCTAGCCAAAATGTGCTTACAGCAGTTTTACAACAAGCTCATCATAGGCACGGTTCCACAGTGTACCCCCAAAAATAAGCGTGCAACTGGGGTGGGGCCATCCAGTTCAAAGTATGCATTTTCCTCATTTTTATTAATACTAATGATTGCTATGACGAAGCATGCAAACAGTATACAACCAGAAATCAGCAAGGTGGACGAGACCAGGCAACTGATAATGAATCAAAGAGGCTAGAGGAGTGTGAGAACATGCACAACAGGAATCCCTAGCACATTGTGGGGCCAAATGTGCATGACTGAGACTGTTATATCACTAGTATGGGTCAGCAATAAAACAAAAACATTGAGTGAAATGCAAGACCGTCCCACCACTACACACTACAGTACATCCTCAAGCACAAATAAAACAGAAAACAATGAGATTTCTTAATAAGCAGTGTTTTTCTGTTGTGATTATAACTATTCCAAGCTTGTCTAACATTCACCAGAGTGCTGCAGTCTACCAAAAAAAACATACAAAATCAAACAAAAAGAAGGATATTTATAATCACAAAGAGAGTGGACATCAAGTTTCACAAACAGAAAGTGAAAGGGGTTGAAACCAAACAGGAAAAAAAACAGCATGCAGCTTTTTGTTAAAGAGTTTTAACAAAAAGAAACGTCGGTGTTAGTAGCGCACTGTGAATGGTACACATACAGAGGGAGGGGCGGGCCGGGTGGGTGGTTGGGGGGAGGCAACAGAAGTCCAACTGTGTTAGTCTCAGGTGGGCTCAGGCACAGAGAGGTGATGGCTCGACAGGGCTCAAGAAGTTGTCGACAGAGGAGGAGGAGGAGCGGGGCAGGATAGAGCAGGCTGAACCATGGTGTGGATGGAGTTCTAGGGTGGTGGAGGTGAGCTGGGCCAGTATGGGTTAGTGCATGTGAAGGGGGGGGGAGGTGGGGTGGTGGTGGTGGTCACACACACGGCACACACTGCATCTCCGCCCATAGGTCTCAATTGGGTCTAATGCTTTTTTCCAATCGTCTTTGGTGTTTCAAAGCAAACTGTTGCCGTCTCCTGCCCGTAACCTATTCTAGGTTTCAAGAAAAAAAAAAAGTCAGTTGTGAAATATTGTGCAATGGCAGCTCCCCGTCATGACTAAGATAAATCTGTTCCCAAGGCTATGCTGATGTTTGTCTCTCATACCCGAGAGAGAGGCTAAATTGCACCACTTCCTGTTTCTCTTTGGGGGCGTGTGTGTCCCCCCCCCCCCCCTCTCTTTCGTCTAATTTCATGAACACACGCACACAGCCAGGCCTGGGAATGGACGCAGGAGCTGTGCTCGCTCTGTGTGGCTGTCAGATCCCTTCCGCTGCTGGATGAGATAAGAGAGGAATCTGCTGCTGCCGAGCTTCACTCGGTGGGAAGAGAGCTGGGGAGAGCCAGCCTGTATCGACTCATAACTAGGAAATTAAAGAGTATATTACCTAACGTGGTATCACTGTGTGCAACACGTCCCTGCCTGGCAGCTACTGGGCATGTCATGATAAGATATGCAGAATTAGAGGCTGCAGAGCTGCTAGACTGCGTTTAATTCAGCCTGGTGGACTACATGACCCATGATTCCATTCTGCAAAGCAACACTGCAGATTTTGCTGCAGTGAGCTCCACCCCCCGCCCCCCTCCCTTTCTCTTGACACTGGGCATGCTTCTGTCCTTCACTGCAGCATTACGGTGCAGCAACACCCCACACACAAACATTTATATTGGCCTAGCTGATCTATGGGGCTTATAGTGAAGAAGAAAATAACATAAACCGGGAGCCTGAGAACCATAAATGCTTGCTCTGCCCCCACAGCAATCCTACACACATTCTGTTACCCGATTCAACATTTATGTTGTAACACTGAAGTCAGAGAATTACCCAAGGGTTGCACAATGAAATGTTAAATTTTGCAAGCTCAGACAGTAAAGGAGCCCTGCCTTGAAATAAGTGCGATTCCCCTAACGCACCCCTATCACATTTTTCCTTGGGTGTCCAAAGCTAAATTTATTATCTGAATCAGATTTGTAAACAAAATAAAAACAGGCAGGGCAGGGCGGATGAGGCACCGGTGGCAACTGCTGACACTAGTAAATAGATTAGATCAAAATGGGCTGAGCAATGTGTGGAGGGCGGAGATGAGGCGCGGGCTGCGTGCTGAACAACAGATGAATGCACTAAAAGAATAGACAGACAGACAGACGGATGAAAGCAACGACGGCGAGTCCAACAGCAGTGCAAGTGGAGTGAAGGCATTTCCATACGAACCTGGCTTTAAAATACTGGGCTGTCAAAAGAACAGTCACACGTGACACAACGTAAGAAACCGGCCAAACGCTTTCAACTGCAATTCTGCTAGCTTCTCTAGTTCTTAAATGCAAATCTCTCTCTGCCTTTGAACAAACATAATACTGTATACAAACAGAAAAAATAAGGTAGGCATGTCAATAAATCCACCAATTGACTGTTAATATAGGAGAAATAAAAAAAGAAAATGTTATCCAAACAAAAGAGATCTACAAGAGGGGGTGGTTTTAAGAGTGTGCATTGTGCTGTCATTGGCACAGTGCATGGCAAAAGGGTAAATCAAAGAGATGTGGGTGAGGGAGGAGATATGCAGGGGACCCCATCTAGAGACCTCAGAGTATTAAGGAGTCTTAATTCTTTTGTGTGTGTGCATATATGTGTGTGTGTGTGTGTGTGTGTGTCCCTGTGTGGGCATGGGCAATCACTCTGGTTCAGATTACTCCGTTTTCCCCCTGGGCAGTTACTATTCAGTGAGGGCAACATACTAATCCAGTTAAGCAGCAAATAATGAAGCCAAAACCAAATATTTCATATGGTATTCCTTGAATGACCTCTTTGAGTCATAGATTGTGAGATTTTGCACATTTTGAGGAAAGCAAGTAAGAGTGAGGCACTGTTAGGGAATTTGTCTTGCGGAAAACAGGGTCGCAACCAGGCGTCATCCCCTCTCGTGTCCCAGTGGAATGTCTGTTGGCAGGTGCTGGAGGTGGACAGGCTCTGCTTTCTGCTGCTCCTCATAAACTCTTGCAGTTCCCTTGTGTTTGGTGCTCTGTACATTCCTGGTCGGTTTCAGCTAGGTGTGACTAAATGGAAACAACAGTCTCAGAGCTTTAAGAGCCAAACTACTAAAACAGAGAGCTCCTACTACCCAGCCCTTGTTAATAATATAGCACTGAACTGAGGTAACGGTAGATGTTGTCTAATTGACCTTTAAGGGGTTCACTTTAGGATTTCATTAACTGATTGAGTGGGGAAAACACAATACAGCAAGACTGCAATTAATGTAAATCTTTCCTAGGCACACATACTTACCTTGTAAACAGATTTTGGGGAGCCCAATTCAACGACAGGGAATTTAGCAAAGTGTGGTCACTGTATGCCAAAATTCAACACCCTCTTTTTCCTCAACTAATTTGTGAGTGGAAGGGAGCCTGCAAAAACTGTTGATTGGTGTACAGCGAAATGCTTTTAATTTGTAAACTGGAAGTAGCGTGTTCAGTTTTTTCCACTTTTACTCAGTTGTTGATGTTTAAAACGTTTCAGGGACCTCGGCAATGACTTTGACCCTATCATCCCTGCTGCTCACTGGGCTAGGGCTGGTGCTAAATGGAGAGCACGAAACAATGTGGGTCGGGACTGTAAAAGGGCCAGGTTAGTGACATCATCTGACCCTTCCTTTGGACTTATAGGTGGCAGGAGTTGAACAGTTTACACTGCCAAATAACAGATATAGCTGGTGTTTGTGCTGCAGGGCAAAAGGGCACATACTGTATGGACGAGAAGTGAGAGCCGCTAAGTTCAAGGTTGGACATTTCAGAGACAGCTGCAACACTGCAACACCTAAAATGTCCCCAGGCTGTGTTGTTCCACTTGATGTAACCAGCCCAGTTCTGATGGATGTGAGTACCTGGACCAGAGTAGAGAGGCACCAAATGTCTGTTCAGTGGTGTAACATAAGGTGACTGGAAAGGGGCCAATCAAAGTGTCCAAGAAGACCAAATTAATCTTCCATGTCCAACAGCAACCTGTGTACATGTGTTTCTTAGATTACCGGTGTGCATGTGTGGTTTCTGTGGCTCTGAGGCTGCCCGCTGCATATCGCTCTGGGACAGGGTCAAGGAGAGGGGAGGAGGGAGAAGGGAGGAGGGTAGGCTTGAGGACTGGAAGGGGCAGGAGACGTTGGGAGGAATGGATCTGGGAGGAAAAGTGTAGTAGTGATTAGGACAGAGTTTTGAGAGGAAATAGTACTGAATGCTACCCAGTTAACACATGCAATGCAAAAACAATGTTAGAGATAAAGAGCAAAGACCAAAGGGGAAAGACAGAAAGAGAAAAAAGATCCCAATAAAGTACCACAGACCTCTAGCTGCCTATAGATCACACACAATAAGTGGCAGGGGGAGGGGCTCCGAGAAGCTGGGCCGATGCATTCACTAGCGGCTCCGTGACTTAAGACTTGTTGACAACTGCCACGGATCACATCACCTTAGAGGTTTGCCACTAAGGAGGGAGGGGCAGGCCTCTGTACCTGAGCAAGTGGTTACACTCTCTCAGTCTGTGTGTTGAAACCCTTTAGACTGACATGCAAAGTATCAGTTTACCTGGAGATCATAATTGAAGCTCTATATTGAGGCCAAGTGGAAAATGAACATTAATCACAAGTTTGGCCGTAGCTTTGAAAGTTCTTCTCCAACTATCAGTTTGGCTTGTACAATAGTTAATGCAGTGATTTTTGCCGTTCGCTTGCCTGCGGATGAAATAGTTTCCGGCCCTCTTTTTTTATGGGTGTGTGCACTTTCCAAAGAGGATGTGTCAGGTGTGCAAGTGTTACTATTGTTGACTAAGTGACAGTTGACAGCACCTCTGATGTGGCCACCTATGTGTCAAGAGCTGTGTGCTGCTGCAGCGCGGCCCTCAGCGCCCCTCCATAAACAATAGCGCAGGAGCAAAAGAGCCACTCAAGCCAGGTGAGCAGGCCACCTCTCCATTTCTTTTCCCCCTCTCCACCACCCACACACAGTGGGCCACCTGGCCTGTGAGATGACACGTCATAAAACTCGACCTTGTCCAGAATACAAATTTTCAATATTCTTGGTTCACTGGATTCTAGCTTTGGAAAACACATGTTCATGTTAACAAATATGATCTCAGATAATTATATCGATAAGAAAAACATATGCAAATTGTATTTAAAAAGGTGTATTTTTCCTTTCAGCAGGACATTTGAATATCAGTGCAGTCATTTGCAAAGCCAAGAGGACTAAACTTGGTCCTGCTGCTGCTCAGAAACTCAAAGAAAAGACACAGGCTTAATAACACCCAATGTGCCATATCTCTGATCACTTTGAATTTGGCCAATTATGTACTGTTACATATATAAAGGCATATCATATGTAAATATGCATTAATGGAATAACGAGAAGTACAATATCGTTTTGATCTATACCAGCTGATCTTATTTGATTGGTTCACAAAGCACATTCACAATGCTGAGAAGAAGCGATCTGACACTGTGGAGGTAAGTGGAGTTTGGGCCTGCTCACCACAATGCTTCAGAGACTGAAGGGGGGATGGAGAGAGTGGGGAAAGACAGAGAGAATAGAGCTGCCTGCGCTATTATCTATGTGCCTCTTCAGCGAAAAATGCAGTCCCAGTTGCACAAGCACCATGCCAGCACAGAATGACAGAGGGTACTGTACACCGAATCACTGTGTAGTAGGGAGGGAGCGAGAGAGAGAGCAGAGAGCAGAGAGAGAGAGCAGAGAGAGAATAGATATAAAAAGTGTGACAGGAGTGAAAAAGAGAAAGAGTGAGAGAGAGACAGTAAGAGAAGCGTTACAAGGACCCTAAAGATAGGAGTAGGAAAGCAGAGCGTGCAAATACAAACCGGGTCATTGCTGCTTAGCTAATAGGGGCCAATTCGCTGCAGGAGAGAAATGTCGAACACCCCAAGTTGTGTACAATAAGATAACTGTCCTATAGACACAAACACTATACACTAACACACATAAATTCTAAGCTACAGAGACACACACTCACTCAAACACAAATGTAGCCATTCACATCATCTAAAGTCCACTCTCTCTTGCTTGCTAAATGGAGTGGATTAAGCACTGACAACCCTTTTTCCAAATAAGACAAATTTGAGCCAGTACAAAACAATCTGATATAGAATGGTCAACTCAGCTTTTAACTCCAAATTTGCTCTGTAACGCTTGTTAATTCCGTTTGTCCTTAATGAGTAGTAAATTGGGTTATATTTATGAACGTACCCATCTGAATGTATGTTTACATCTTATAAGACTGGTTCAATGGGTAGATCACCAGTGGGTCATAATTTACAATTTAAGTGTGTGTGTCTATGTGCTTGGTGTGTGTCAAGTTGAAGTGATTTAACATGACTATCTTTCATGGCTCCATTGTCCAGGAGTGTTTATCCACCAAGAACTAGTGTGAGAAATGGGCTCAACTAAGCTGCACAGTTCAATAAAGTTGGCTAAAGGATCCTGGGCAATGTATCCAACATCAAATTTGGCCATTAACGGAAAGACTTACATTTATTTTTTGACTTTAAAATGGATGAATAGCTAGGGTATTTCGAAAATAGTCAATAATGACAGTGCTTTATCCACTCCATGTTTTCACAGTCATCTCATCTCATAGGGCTTGGATGACTAACAATGACTAATGGGAGACTGATACAAAATCAAATCGTTTATCTATAAGCTCTAAATAAAACAGGAAAACAAGATCTAGCATATACATAATCATTTAACTGTCACACAGGAAATGGAATAGGCAGAGGACTTGGGAAGTGTGGATGGGGGAGACTAAAAGGGTTTTAATGGACATAAGACAATGATTCTACAGGTTAGGTGGCAGTGTGTTCAAGGAAACACTGGATGCATCTACATGGGCAGAATGAATGGAGTAAAGGGTGTGGCTCTTATTCCTCCCTGGACCAATCATCCACTCTCACAGCTGGTCCAATGGTGCGGGTTGATGGATGCGGCCTTACCGATTCGATGGGCTTGTCCAGGGACGCCTGCTCCAGCTCCAACTGGCCCTCTTCATACTGGTCAAAGTGATTCCCACCCTGAGTGTGACACATTGGGACAGAGAGTTAGGCGAGGAACAAGCTAGACGCTGAGCTCCGTGCCCCAGAGGACTAACATGTGCAGCAGGTACTCGCAACTTAGGCGATTTGTGTCGGCATAATTTCCTTTGTTGCATTTCAACCACTCATTCTCCGTCTTCCAGTCCCCCTTCACTATACGGTCCAGAAAAGCGTAGAAAAACAAAAAACAGCTAGGGTAACGATACTTCTGATGCAGTAATATTGCGAGTTAGGGCTGAAAGATATTGACAATAAAATCGAAATGCGATTAAAACTGTGATTCATATCATCACATTTTTTTCTTTTTTAGAACTTTTAAATTGTTTAAAGAAATGTGATTTTGTAAAAACAAAAAAATAGATGTCAGTGTGCAGGATTTACTGAATTTGAGTATTATGAGAGGTTTTTTCATTTGATTCATGAAAGATTACCTGGAACTCTAAAAAAAAAAAGTCCAAATCCATTTTGAACTCCCCTCTCTCTTAAGCGATTAATTGCAGCTTCTGCACTTTGGAAGTTGCAGATGTTCGTATTGTGATTTTTTTCTCCAATTGTTTGTTGAGCTCTATTGTGATGCTTATTTCATTATACAAGCTGCGAATTGTTATTTCATTCTGCAATATTCCAATTTATTATTGTGTCTGTTATCTGACTCCAGTGAAACACAAAACTAATATCCCTTAGAGCTACTGTTGGGCATGATTAATTGATCTTATGCATATTCATGACCTTCAACCTGAGTTTTACTGTCATCTATAGTTTAGTTAGCCTATGGTTTAGTTTAGTCATAGCCTCCATCATTGTATAGGCTAATAACTTGATTGGACTGGTTTATGCCTATTCATTTCTTGGTGAATTTGTTCCAAATTGTAACCCATCGCTAGGCTATGACAATAGTAGATAGTGAGGCACGACTTTCCCAGGTTATTTGTACACTGATTTCACAGTAGAGGTGAACCTAAACACAACAACGATTTACGTGTAGGTCCTTGCCCCGGGTGGGACAGAGGATGAGTAATGGGCTCGCTATTCTATCCTAAAGGCCCGGGTTTGTTTATAGGTGTAGTTTCTGCTCGGAGACAGATGGCTTCCTCTCAGTAGCAGCAGAGGAGAAACGAAGGTCATCTTTGTGAGTCTGCGTTTTCTCCTGACCTTCAAACAGGCAGACAGCTAAAGAGTTCTAAAAATTATCAATAGTGCGATATTATTTACTAGTTCCTTGCAACTACTAGCAACAGGCTTGCTGTAGAAACAACTAAATTTAAACTGAACTTACTAAAGACCAGATACAACTCAATGATTTCCAATCTACCCTACAACAAGAATTCAATTTTCCTTTTTTATATCTTTTTATGACTTGAATATGCACTGCAGGATGTCTACCTTAACTTTCTGTTGTTGAGGACCTCCTTAAATTGAGATAGCATCCTAAACTAATCTGCAGTCTACAGCTAACATTTGCCTTTTCTTTGGGACTGTGGAAGTGCACATTTCTGTAAAAACATGATTCATGAATGGGCAACTTCATTCTTGAGCCTTTGCCTGCCACCTTCTCTATCGAATCTGGCTTTACACAGATAAGAAGCAACTGCTCAAATCAGCCCACACAATAGGAGGTGATCTGATCCCACAGTGGCAGTCATTAATCCAGGTGAAATTGGACCCAGCATCAGCATGAGTGAAGCAGAGGATTCTGAGAGAGGGGGATGTTGTGGGAGAGCGGAGGAGATATTTATGTACAAATCAATGGCTCCCTCCTCTTCCCGCCATCTCTCCTCCTCCAGACTTTCTGCTCAGACCGCTTAATGCCCTATCAGCATAGCCCCCACCCACCACAATGACCTTGTATTTTCACTGCTGCTGGCCTCCTCATCTCTCTGACTCTAGTACAAAAAAAAAATAACTGCCAAATAAAAATTATCTTCACTCTGTCATCTGAAATGCAGTACAGGGAGGATAATGTTGAATTTCCAGTTGCTCTACAACTGGGTGGGTGCTTCACTCTGTATGACACCGCATTAGGATGACCTGAGAGAGAGGTGCTGCCTGCTAGCTCCTTGGACCCTCATAATTGCCTGCAATGTTTCTGCAATTCAAGATCTGCAACATACCGGAGCTCCAACAACAATGTAAATCAATAGGGTGGATAGGGCTGTTAGAAAACGCAGAGATCGGTTGCGCTGTAGATATTAGCCAGACCATCTGTGGGGCTCGTGTTCCCTGTGCAATGTTGCTTGGCAGCAGGCTTCAGTCCGTGGAGTCGAGGAGAGAAACACTCTGAATACTGAGCATCTGAATGCCTTCACAGAAGATCTCACACAGAGCTCTACTGTGCTGAGCTGGAGCAGCTCTCAACACAGACTCATTCAGACCACACAGCAATTCACCTTCCACTGACAACATACCAGAAGACTGACCTCCCACCGGACACACAGCAGCATAGTGGGTTTGAATAAATCATAAGCAATCACACAAGCCGTTCCCAGTACAACTGCTAAAACTTGTCATGAGTTTTGTGGCATGTCTGGTAATTTGATTTGATAGACCGTTTCACTGCAGTAAACAGCTGAATACCTCTAATTAAAGAAACTACAACATCTTTGTGTGGCAGCTACTGCAAATGTTTTTTGAAAAAATAGGTGATAACCTTTACGCATTACGGACGAGTTTTATTAGAAGTTGGTTTCAGGATCATTCTCTATTAGGCCTACACCAAAAAAATTGCATTATGGACAGAGACCAGGGCATCGGTGACTTCATTGTCCTTGTTCATCAACCCTGCCTACATTCTTTAATGGGGATGTAAATGACAAAAGAAAATGCTGTCCTCAGCAAAATGCTGGGGAAGGGGCTTCTGAAAGAAAAGAGACGATGGGCACTTCCCTCAGGGTTGGTTTTCAAAAGAACCATCTAAGCCCCAAATTTGACCCATCCTGAACATCACTATGGGTATAGCAGCACACCAACACTTCTCTTCCTTCACAAATCTAAAAGTTGAGAGAAGGCAGCAATGTTTGTATTTTTTAAACTAGATGGGCACCGACATTTTGCCCGACCAGACATGTGAACTGATCTTGTAATTTTCATCACACTGACAACTAAATTGTGTAAGAACTAGGCTCTTTGTTTAGAAAGCATCCATTAGTACTAACGTATGATTGAATGGCATCCACTTGTCTGATTTTTTTTTTATGTTCTTGGTGTTGTCCGCCACGGCTGCAGCCCAAAGAAATAATTTCATATTGTTAGGTAATTGACATCTGAGCTTCAATGGGCACAGGTGTCCCACTGTAATCCCAAAACTGCTTATTTAATAATCCCAAAACTGCTTATTTAATAATCCCAAAACTGCGTATTTAGGCACTGAATCCCTGCTAGCTCCAGGGACACTGTTCTGTAGCCGACCCTGACCTCTGACCTCCCTGTGGAAAGGGGCAAGCAAAAAGAGAATTTCCCTATAGTCATCAAGAAAGTACAGCATAATTATTAACATGGTTATTTAGGATATTACGTTTATGGTGTGAGATGGTGGGTTAGCCGTTAAATACCATGTTGGAGAGTGGGCAGCTGTCAAGACTTAAAAACCCAACCTAGCCTACATGAGATGAGAAGCAGATTAATAGAAAGTATCACTGATTGCTGCTCAAGTAGAGAGTGGTTGCAATGTCATCTGAGGGATCCAGGAGAAAATTACTGTGATGAACAACATAATATTTACAGTGTGAAAAGACGGCCAGCTAAAGCTGGGATTTAGCTAACTGTGTAGTTTAGCAAATAATGTTGTTCTTTGTTTGAACTTGGTTATACGTTATGTGGTAAATGGAGCACAGTTAGGCAAGTAAACACATCCCAGAGACCGATTGAGGAAGTTCATTAACTTAGGTGTGATACTAATGTGCTAAAGGGCAATGCGTAAAGCCTGAATGAATGTCATTTTACAGTAACAATGTTATCATTCCGCAAAAATGGACCCTTATTGTGAATATAAATAGTGAATATCCTGATATTTTGAGATGCCAAACTCGCGAGAGAAAGAGCCAATTGTAACAAAATGTGGATCTCTTCTTGCCATCTAGCTAGCTGTGTAGTGGGGCCTACTGTAATTTTGTGTTGCCTATTCCAAATAAATTTAACTTCCACTATAAGTCCAAACCAGAAAGACAAGATGCAGCAAAAAAGTGTGGTAACATTACAACAGCAAATGGGAAAACATTAAATGACGTCACAAAAACACAGACGTTACCATGCTATAGATAGGAAACAGACAATAGGTAACGCAAGTACAGGCCAAAATGATGTTATTGAAATCTAAAGTTAGCTAACTTAGCTAACTCGGTCCCACTACATGCCGTTCTCCATACATTGTTGTCCTGCTTCAGATGTCTTAAAAGGTTAAAACATGTCATTAAATCACTGGACCTAATTTACAGAGAGCCAACATTAGCTGCTGTGACAGCATATCTTTGTCAGCACAAATAATACGACAGCCAATGCTTGCTAACATTAGCCAACGTGTAGCTAGCTGCTAGCTAGCTATCGTCAGCTTATGTCGATAAACAACCAGTCTTCCCAAGGTCACTAACGAGCTAGTTGACGTTGGCAATCTAGTTTGCTAGTGCAAGGTAAACTATGTTAACGTAGCATGCAGAGACCAATGTTACTATTCAACCCATGCTTTGAGTCAAATAAATCGCATTGCTAATTCTGGAGAGCTGAAGGAAGTTAAATTCAAAAGCGCCGCAGTGTAGCTATAGCCTAGTTAACCAGCTAGCTAGCTTGCAGTGCTAGCAAGCGAGCTGCACGTACGATGCTACTTGTAATCTATTTCAGTCGTTAAGGATTTTTTCATTCCACGTTTTTGTGCCAATATATCGGAATATGGAAAAAAAAATTATGCAGTTTATTAGTCGTCCGACAAGCATTACCTGGAAATCACGCTCTTCGTTGAATCTAGAAAATCTGTCAGCCATTTTCTGAACACAGCAGCAGCTTCTCTCACTGGCTCTGTCTGAGAGTCCAACACTAGCTGTTCCAGTGATGTGCGATTCACGAACGATTCGCTCCTTGTGAATACATCTTTTCAGCTCCACCAGGTTATTATGGTAAAAGATTATCTGTGAATTTAGAAGACTTTAGACAGTGCTAGTAAAAGGGTTAGATGTGACCAAAGGCATTTATTTTGCATTTAAACTGTGTATATCCATAGTAAATTTGTAGTTTGAAGAAGCCTGCATTTTTCATATTTCACAAAACTTTCATGATTATGTTACCTTTGGTCAGGTCACAAAGAGGTTACTGACAGCTTTGCAGTGTAGCTGACAATGGAACTACATACATCTGGCAACTAAATCAAAGTGTAATTTGCTCAAAAATTATCTTCAATTTTTTTATATACTGTATTGGTAAGAAACTGCCGAAAACCCAGGAGAAGGTTCCCAACTAGGCTATCTTCCATATTATCCCAGTACATTTTGACAGGAAAACTGCACAGCTTGGTGAATTATGATGATATGTTATTATTATTAATATATCAATCCTTTGATTTGATATATATGCATATATTTATATATATATATTGATCAAATATTTGGAGTACAAAAAAAACTATTGAAGGAGACAATCTATTGTTGTCTCCTTCAATAGATTGTCTATTTCTGGATGATAATTAGAAATGATGATATTAGAAAATTTGCAGCCTATCGGTCAGTAAATTTTGATATATTTTAATCAACACGTTCCTTTGTTAGCCTTCTAAATTAAAATGAAAACTAGCTGGGAGAGTGCACATAACTGTCCAGTTAGCTTTACATTCATTTCATTTAGTCACACAAACAGTTGCTAACCATTGCTGTCTGGAGAAATACTGTGGTCTGTTATCCACCCAACCAGAGGCCAGTACAGGCAATCATAACTTGGACACTGGACACCAAGCTGTGTTCAAAGCAGGAGAACCACTTCACTGTTCATCAGTCAGCATGTCTACCCTGCCCTAACAATGCAGCCTCTCAAACATTTGTTCTCTATGCTGAATGAGTTCAAATGTGCCGAATCTAAAACAGGAGTCAAATTTTACATCCCTAGCTAATTCAACCGGGGGGACCAGTTTAGCAGCTGTGGTAACACCAATAGCAGCAGGACTGCAGGAGAGTAATATCTGCTGTTAGTCAAACTGTCGTACCGCTGTTTGGTCGATTCTGATGGGCTCACTGAGCTAAGGCAGTTTTAGGACTGTGGCAGTGTTGAATTCAGATCTTATCCACCCTACCACCAAGTACCCAAAATTGGTACTTGGTGGTACTTGGACATGCTCTTGTGGTATTCCACTGATACTTCACTGTTAGCCTTTGCTGTATTTTTTACAGTTAAATACCACAAAATGCCCAGTAAACCTACCATAAAACATCTTTACACTTAGTTACTGTAATTTGCATAGCATTATGGGTATAGTGCATGACGTTATATGTCTTTTACAGTAACTTACTGTATTTTTTGCAGAGAGAGGAGATTGCGGTAATTTACTGTTAACACATTAGCAGTAGTGCTACTGTACCCAGCTGGCACGTGACCGACCTTCAACGTTGAAATGTGGTTGAAATAATGTCAGTTGTTGTTTCAACGTTGAATCAACGCTGAAACAACGTTTAATGCTAAATGGTTGTAAAAAGGTTAACAAAATACTTATAAATCAACATAATGTCTTCAACAACATTCTGCCTTTTAAATTATGATCATTATTATTAATTTATTAGCATTTTATTATATTTTGATCATAAGACCACTTCAAAAATCTAAATGTAGCCTATATGTTAAAAAATTATTAATTATAATAATTATTATATATAATACTACTGTATATAATAAATATATATTATAACTGCCTGTAATTATATATAAAGTTATGTTCTTATATTTTTTTGATATAATATAGATAACTCACATACAACAATGGATGAAAATACACATTTCTGTGAAAAATCACATTCTGTATATTGCCATGAAATTTCCAATTTACGGAAGTAAACGGAAATATTGTACTTCAGCATGTCAACAGCTCCCAGCACACGCCTGTCCACTTAAGATACCCAGGGATTTCAGGTCCCAGATACTTCCCAGATTATTCCATTGTGGGTATACGGACATTTCCAGGTCAGTTTACTCCCATGCCCCAGCTTTAGATAACTGGGAATTTCAGAAACCAGAAATGTCCATACACATTGTACGGCAGATTGACGGGATTTGTAATGGAATGTAGCCAATCCACGGCCAAGCCCCCCAAAAATGTGTTCGAAACAGGCCCCGTGACGTTTCAAACAGGCCACGCCCACAACGTGCGGTTCAACAACATCGACATTTACTGTGGCTGCTTTTTCTGTATTCTGATAATTTATCTGACATGTATACGGTGTAAATAATGTGTCGTTACATTTTCACGGTTATCAAAGACCTGCATCATTATTCAAATGTTTATTTTCTGGAAGTCACAAAATGCTAACAAGCTAGCAAACTTCCATTCAAGAGAGGATTCATGCTAGCATTTTGAGACTTCAAGAAAAACATTTTAATGATCTTACTGTTGTTTGACAGTCATGAAAAGGTAACGTCAAATTATTTACACCATATACATTTCACAAAAATTATTAGAACACAGAAAAAGCAACCACTGAAAATGTCGATCTATTGGCCTTTTCACCGCGTCATTCGCCATTCTGAAGCAGTGCAACGCAGACGGTGGGACTGTTTTGAAGGGAGCACCTGCTGGGGAGGCAGAACCTTGGGCAGAACAGGACAGAACATCCGAGAAGGCCACTGAAGCAAGCCCGATCGATCGCCGAAAGTTGCGGCAAGTCAGTGGTAAGTCAGTAGGCCAAGGTTACCTTGTTTGTACAGCTACTTTATCAACTTTCGTTTAAAAATCCGTTAATTTAGTTGCTGGGTGCGCTAGCCAAACTCCTACTACTAAAAGGCTAGCTTAACGGTAACGGCCAGCCAAGCTTATGCAGAACTAAACCCCAACTTGCTTGTCCATATATTTTTTTTTAATGATTAATGATTTGTTTAAACGATTTAAGTCGACTAGGGAACTTTTTATGTGTAATAATGCGTTGATAGCGGCGTGATATGTTGTTGTAAATTAACGCGCCAAATTTAAATGTCAATTTATCGGTACGTTAATATCAATCTATTTACAAGCAACTAAAGCAGATTAATTAATTAGTTGACAGAATATGTTCTTTACTGCAAATCTTTCGGGTCGAGTTGTGAATTGGCCATGCATTTGTTTCTACTATTAACAACGACAAAGGAAGCCGTTTGAATGGAGTTCAGCGTACAGTTTTCCTATACAACTTCTGTGCTATTTGGCTTGCAGGAAGCCATTTGCTCTGGCGAGCCGCAACCGTTTTTGATGGCATTATTTAAACAGATAAAGCTTATTTAAAAAGGGAACGCTAAGGTATGTTTTGCATCGGCCATCTACAGCTACTCTGGCATGTAAAACGTGACACTAACAATTGTAAAACACGTACGGCGTTTATGGAATACGATTTGGCCATATTATAGTGATTTGACCGTTAGAGAGAGAGAGAGGGTAGAGACTGCTATTGTAACCTCATGGCTATGATTTGACCACTGGACACATGGCCTCAAGTGTAAATATTTTTTTATACAACAGTGTATAGAATAGCTATGACTTATGATTTTATAATTTAATCATATCTTGAATGGTACAGGACGTGGTTAGGTGCCTCTATAATTCAGAGGAAAATCAAAGGCGTTTTAATCCATCCGAGAGGTATGAAATATTATTGGAAGTCAAGAAGCTGGTTCTTGTACATTTTTATTGTACATGTCGGGCATCCCTAGATAATTTCTTTCCATGCCAATGTCCTTTTCAGCTTCAGATCCCAATGTGGCAGTTACGGCATCATTGGAGAAGTCAAAAAGAGCCTGGATGTTCCTGAGGTGCTCATAAAATGTAAGCTGGGTTCATAATTTGGGAATAAAAATACATTTTGATGTTATTATAATTGTCCTCTCTGGATGATAATGCACTACTTTTAATTCAATGAAAGCAGATGAAGTTGTAAGGTTTGGAGTGGTGAATCAATAGGCGTTATGCCCAACTTACTTCCGCATTCTGTTAAAACAAATTTACTAGTTTCCAGTTCAGTTTTTCCGAAAGCTTGTTGTAGCAGCTACATGTGGATATGGCGTTGTTTTATTCACAGTGTCTTCGGGAGCTGCCAGAGATGAGCATTTCCGATGTACATTATATATGCAGTTTGACCTCCAAGACTACAGTATATACGGTACCAGGGCAGCTGTCACAGGGGGACCTGGTCATGATCCCTGATTAGCCTACTCAGCTGCCCTGATACCGATTTCACCAGTCAGCCTGTCTCTGTTTGACACTGGTGAAAATAAAACGACAACGTGATTATATAGGCATCTACACATATAGCAATCATTAATCAGACACTTGCTCAGACACTTAACAACAGTGTTAAGCAGTGAGCTAGCTAAATAACTAGCCAGCTAGCTAGTACACAGCTGCCCTTGTCGCACATGTATGAAGAAGCGTACAGCTTAAACACTTTATCCAGTTTGGTCGTGGGAGTCTTGGAGGTCAACCTGCATACGATGTACATCAGAAATGCTCATCTTTGGCAGCTTCCGAAGACGCCGTGAATAAAACACCACCATATCCACACGTAGCTGGTACAACAACAAGCTTTCGGTAAAGCGAAACTGAACCGGAAACTAGTAAATCCGTTTTTACAGAATGCGGAAGTAGGTTGGGCATAACCCCTATTTCACATGCCGAGCAGTGCCCCTGAGTGCTCTCATTTGTTGTTCTCTTTTGGGGCTATCAATCTAACCACATTTCAATTATGAAATTACAAAGGTTCTGCCTGCATTGTCATTGTGATTTTGTATTTTTTCCAGTATCATGTGCAACCTACTACGAAGCAGTCAGAAGGAACTACACATCTGTGCTGCCTCAGAACCTGGGGGAGAGGGTGCAGCAGTCTCAGAAGAAGAAGGCTCGACAGAGGAGACAAGTAAGTTGTTATATAACATTCTGTATATTTACATGCACACTAATTATTTTATTATATCTGGTTTAAAGCTTGGGTAGTAATCCCTCCATTCAGGAAGTGGAGGAATTACTAGCATTAGAGAAGGAACTCTATTAGAATGTTAACATCTCCTCCCTCCCTCCCTTTAGCAGGGAGGGAGGGGAGATAAATCATAGATTATTCACCAATCATTTTTTTATTGTTGGATTTATACGTCATCGTCTGATTTGTTTTGGTGTTTTGATTTTGTGCATGCAGGACCTGTAGTACGGTGGCCATTTTAGGACATCCTGAGCCGCCTTTGTCATTCGTAGATCGACTCCCAACTAGAGGACTTCCAACTAGGTAAGAATTTTCTCAATTGTTTATTATTTTGTTTCCTTTGCCTCCTATCTTGCATGCTCTGGCTCTACTCTGGCCTTTTAATATGACTAGAATTTATAACCTCCTCCCCTCCTTTCCTCTCCTCTCCTCTCCTTGTCTCTTCTCCTCTCCTCTTATTGTCTCCTCTCCTCTCCTCTCCTCTACTCTACTCTCCTCATCTCCTCTCTCCTCTCCTCATCTCCTCTCTTGTCTCCTCTCCTCTCCTCTCTCCTCCTTGTCTCCTCACCTCCTTTCCTCTCCTCTCCTCTCCTTGTCTCCTCTCTCCTCTCCTTGTCTCCTCTCTCCTCTCCTGTCCTCTCCTTTCCTCCTCATCTCCTCTCTTGTCTCCTCTCCTCTCCTCCTCTCCTCTCTTGTCTCCTCTCTCCTCTCCTCCTCTCCTTGTCTCCTGTCCTCTCCTCCTCCTCTCCTCTCCTCTCTTGTCTCCTCTCCTCTCGTCCTCTCCTTTCCTCTCCTCTCTCCTCTTCTCCACTCCTTGTCCCCTGTCCTCTCCTCCTCTCCTTTCCTCCTCCTCTCCTCTCCTCTCTTGTCTCCTCTCCTCTCGTCCTCTCCTTTCCTCTCCTCCTCTCCTCTCCTCTCCTCCTACTCTCATCTCCTCTCCTCATCTCCTCTCTTGTCTCCTCTCCTCTCCTTTCCTCTCCTCCTCACTTCAACTTAATTTGTTAGCCTACCTGTTGATTTAAACATGTAGATAACCCCCTGACCATCTCATGACGTCTCACATTGTCCCTCTATTTCTTTACAGCTCAGCTCCCACAAGATGGATCCCACCATCATCCCACCATGGATGAAGATCCAGATGTGGTGGACGACAATACAGCCTTTGCTGGTTTGTGGCTGTTTGGCATTTAAATGATACAGGTGTTCATGTTGGTGTATATGTGTTGTATAAAATTTGTCAGGTCCTGTAGTGTTTTCTATTGTCTATGGTTTTGTTTTTGTATAGTGTCCTATGTTCATTGTTTTGTGACATTGTTCTTTATGCCATTGAGAACACTTAAATGGATTTAATTTGTACAAATCTGTTGACAATAAATACCTGTTTTATTCACTGTACTCTGACTAATACTTCTTTTATGAAATTTAATTGTTTATAGTAAAATATTCTTATATTAAATACAGTAAACCTGTTTAAATTTGCAGTAATACTCTGCAATATTAATGTGTTATGCTGTAAAACACAATTATAGTATCATACTCCAAAACACAATTACAGTAGACCAGATATACTGTAAAACAATTACAGTATCGTACTATAAAAGACAATTACAGTATCATACTAGAAACCACATTTACAATAGAGCAGTTATACTGTAAAGCACACTCACGGTAAGACTGTCTAACTGTAAAACGCACTTACAGTAAAGCTGTTTTACCGTAAAATGCACTTACAGTAAAAGTGTTTTACTGTAAAACATCATAACAGTAAAGGTACTGTAGACCGTAATTACAGTAACTTCCTGGCAACAGTGTCGCCAGTAAGTTACTGTAAAAATGCAATAAAATGTCTAACAGTGTTGATATAGTTATCAGAGCATAGACGTGCAGGTGGGGGGGGGGTTGAAACACCAAGACAGTGTCTAAACAGGCATCACTAATGCTGACTACCTGAAGAACTACAAGCTAAAATGGGCTTATAACCATTCTGAGGAGCATTTACACTGCAGTTTTTCCACTATGTAGGTTATTCACCCCTAGCACATGTGCCTTGCCTCTCTTCAACAGCTTACATCAGTCAGCAGAGAGCATTTGAGGCCACATGAATGTTTCTGTCCTCTTTATAAAATCATAAGACATTTGCTTCCTTCTCTTATCAAATCTGTGCAGAAAAAATGTCAAAAAAGCAACTATTATGTGGATGGGAGAGAGTATAAGCAAGATGGGAAAGCAACAAAGGCTGATTTTGAACCCAAGATGTTGGATTCACATGGTAGGTGCTTTAGCCAACTGAAAGTATTTTGTCCCAGCACGCCACTGTATCTCAGGACAACCAAATATCTGGTAATGCACCACAGGCCTTATGCTAATGTACTGCAGATGTTACCACATACAAAACCACAGAGAGTATCATATAAGTGCCACATGAAAGTGTGCTTAAGTATCATGTTTCCCAGAGATAGTCGATTCTGTTCTCTCCTATAGGATCATGTCCTGGCAGAGCTTTCTCTCCTGTATCCCACCTGTCCTGCCACATTCCTGCTGTCTAAATAAAGAGTAACAACATTAAATGTGTTTAAAGGCCTATCGTAAATTGTCCCAAAAATAGTATGTGGTTATCCTATTTTTTTTTTTAAGTTTTCTTCCTACTTCAAAAAAAACTGTAGAGTTACACCCACTTGATTCTACTTGATATTACATTTTTACTCTATTAATGTTCACTGGTCTGTCTAAACAAGCAAACCATTTTGTAGTTCAACTGCAGCGCTGAACATGATAATTGGGCCAAAAATTAAGATGAACCAAGGAGACAGTACAAAATGTACAGAAGAATATGCTGTTAAAATATGAAAGAAACTCTTATCCTTGCAGTATTGATGATGAACTCAACCCCTCTAGTGGCAATTATAGAAGAATGGAAGAATCTGTCTGTGCCAAAACCCCATTGAAATACGAAAGAAAATCTGCATCAATAAAATTGATTGATAATATCCGGATGTAATCTGGAAAAGGTTTCTCTATATGGAGCAGAGTGTTAAATCTTAGCTCTCTGGTTTCCAGCTTGTAGAGAGTTGTTCATGTTCACAAACACTAATTCGACTGTGCAAAACCACAAGGATAATTAAATTCTTACAATGGTATGATGTAATGCATCAGCTTTCATCAGAGTCTCCTGAACAGTGCTAGTCAGTTTTTACCATGAAAAGAAACAGCATTACACCATTATGAAAAGTTTTATAGATGTGAATGGGAATGGGCATTACATCCCTTACACCCTTTGACCAATAGTCTTCTTCCATTCAGGTCTACACCTGGACATATTGCAGTCAGATGAATGTCCAGCTTCAAAACTGAATTGTCTACAGTAATAGATAAATAGTGACAATACAATAAAATAATGTATAACTTCTCTAACAAATTAATATTTAAGAATTTATTCTGTACATAATATGCAGCACAAGATATAGGATATCTGCACAACTAGAAGATGGTGCATTCAGTGCCAATGCACTACACTTAAATGAATGATTGATTTGGAAAATTATTCAGCATTAAACAGGCTAATATGTATTATCACAGTTAATTACATAAGATGGCACATCACAGAGGCTATACATGTAAATGTGAACACTGGTGTGAATGTGTTGAACTTGAAATGCCTTTCAATCAGTAGTTTAGGCCCCCATCTTGTGGCCATTCTTTGAACATACAAACAACTCTATTCAGAATAAGTTTATGGACAGATAAACTACACTTTGGTAAAAAAAAATTCTGTCCAGCTTTATTTCTAGCAAGGTGAAATACAAGGTGAATTACATACAAGTACTTCCAGTTTACAATTCAAAAATTACGTGTATACTAACAAATCTAACAAAATTAAACAAAGTTCATTTTGGAAACCCATTTCTTTGTTTGCTGATCTCAACTATTTGGAGTCAACAGTCACTTACACAGTCCTGACCTGCAGGAGATAAAAAAGCAGCAGTATATGACAGCCAAGTGACAAAGTCAGATATCAGACCACAGATGGTGATATATAACAAAATATTTGTGGCAACAAGGCAGCATAGCAAGACCACTCTTAAACCAAGGCCCAAGCATTGACAAGCATCCACACTGCTGAAGTGTCCTTGAGCAAGACACTGAATGCCTCCCTGTTCTGTCGCTGACCTCTGACCTCTGACCCTCGCTGTGCAGGGAGGGAAAGCGAAAAGAGAATTTACTAACAGGGATCAATAAAGCATTACATTATTACTGTGAAAAGAAAACCAATGTGTGTATTATTTCAGTGACAAAACATTGACGTCAGATGCTTTGGTCTATCTTCTTGAAGACAAGGTTAGATTATCACTACTAATAATTTGGGTCGTTTGTCTTTATCAAGGGGGAGGAATAAAACCATCTCAGAAGAACATGATCTATGGCTAATGTCATTATCAAAGCTCTCTTAAAAAGCAGCAGATAATCACTCCCGCCTTGTGGATGTACAGCAGCATGTGACATTATAGCATCCTGGATGACACTGCGTGTCATGTTCAGGATACAATATGAACTGTACTCAACAGACTTTATCAATCTAATGAGACTGTATTGTCAAAGATAGCTACTGTCTTTTTCATTATGAAACCTTTTCTGCTTGGCTTATTTACTTTATTTTTTGCAGCACTTTTATATAACAGAGTTTAAAATGGGCTATATATAGTGGAACAATAGCAGTAATAATAACTTTACTACATGTCATGTGTCCATATGTCGTCATGCCAATATGTCAACATGTCACATGTATGTCCCAAGTTTGTTGCTGCTGTGACAATTGAATAATGTATGTATGTATATTATATATAGTATAAGTAAGTAGGCTATGCATATACAATAGTACACGCCTATACGCTGCTTGTGTGCACAAAAACATAAGACACAAATTACATAATAAGTAATATTATGATTATATTTTTATAATATTACATTACTATTATTTGTCAATGGACAGACTAGAGGGGATTTATTTAGTCTACACTGAGATGTCTTGACCCCCGTCTAAAATGTATTGTATTATATATATATAGGGCTGCAACTAACGATTATTTTCATTGTCGATTAATCTGTCGATTTTCTCGATTAATCGATTAATTGTTTGGTCTATAAAATGTCAGAAAATGGTGAAAAATGTCGATCAGTGTTTCCCAAAGCCCAAGATGACGTCCTCAAATGTCTTGTTTTGTCCACAACCCAAAGATATTCAGTTTACTGTCATAGAGGAGTAAAGAAACCAGAAAATATTCACATTTAAGAAGCTGGAATCAGAGAATTTTGACTTATTTTTCTTAGAAAAATTACTCAAACCGATTAATCGATTATCAAAATAGTTGGCGATTAATTTAATAGTTGACAACTAATCGATTAATCGATTAATCATCGCAGCTCTATATATATATATATAGATATATATATCTATATATATGTTATATGTTATCAATAAATGTTATATGTTATCAATAAATGTTATATGTTATCAATAAATACCAATGCTTATAAAACATGTAAAGCCTATTAAGCGTAGTGTAGGCTACTATTTGTACCGTTTGGTGACGTTTTCCCCTTAATTCACATCTTTAATGGAGATGCAGAACTGTTTCTTGAAATGTTTTGTTTTTTTCACACCACCTCATGACGCGACCATTTCCTTCCTGCATCTTGATGTGCTTCGTCAAGCTAGCCACAGATAGGTAGAAACAGACAGGAAGTGTTGCGATTTGGGCTTCAAAACAAAAGTATAAAATGTGTCACTCAGAATAAAACCATGTGTTAAGTAAGCCTACTGCTGGGGTGTAAATAACACCAAAACTCATATCAAAATAATCAGTGAAAAAATATAAAAGATTATATAGCATTATGTCTCTTTGTGTTTCATGCTAAAACTAAGATCAAAATCCAAAAATTACAGATGAAGACAGAATGATGAAGGTAGCCTACACTACAGCACCGAAACATCTCTGTTTTCTCACCGAACACTTTTTGTACAGTACAATTTTTGCACTTTGCACAATGTTTGATTATAAATGTTTCCCCATTTTTGTTTCGTTAAATTCAGTGTGGACATTACTTTCTTTGTTGTCAGTGTGCGGGGTATCTGTAGTGTTCATATAGCTAAGGCAAGAACTTTATTTTGAAATTTATAACCGGAGGTTTCATATTTTATTCTGGCTCACTTGAAACTGCTGTAAGCACAACCGGCCGACGCCTACTAATTGGAAACTTGGTAAGTCAAGAACCATTATTTGTCCTAAAATTGACTTTATTTTACCAGGTGAATAGTTTTCTAGTCTCGATTCCTGCCGTTCTACCGAGAGAGCGATTTCTAATATTGTTAACTTCACAACGATTGGCAAAAGTACATCTGCCTAAATTCTTAATGAAGCTAGTATGTGAAATGGCGGTGACTGTACTGTAGCGAGAAGAAGGAAGTTCTGCTATTATTTTAGTAGCGAGCGCATTACGCTGTTAAAGAAGACATTTCACTGTGGCAGGAAGATAAATGGAATCTATATGTTACGAACATCAAAGACCACCGCTGTAGCCTATAGGCTGCTGGTACCTATTGTGTTAAAGTTGGGGTGACCAAACTTTTCACAACCCCAGATATGTTTTTATGGTCTGATACATTGGAACAAATGAAACAATGCTTTATCTATCTATGCTAAAAAAGCTCGTATTGTACTTGAACTTGCACTTTTCAGTGTCAGTGCGTGTATGGGTGGATGTTTTTGCTTGCCAAACGACATATGACAGGGAATTCTCAGATAGCCTTGAACCTATAATACTATAACTATAATAATAATACTCCTAAAATACATTTTAGAAGAACACCATACAAATGTCACATCAGAACTGTGCAACGTCCTATAGGAATGCTATAGTGATAGGATAAGGTCACTATAAACTCACTAGTACCACAGACACTACAGTATTCATGTATTATAGTGATTTTTGTCAGAGAGACTGTTTTAGACACAATGCCCCGAACTAACCCAGACATTGTCAACATTGTTCATTCCAGGTCAAATTTGTCCAGTATTGATATATCCAATGTTCTGCCTTCATCACCTCTTATCCACCAGCTTTGGTAGTTTTCATTAGGCCGTATTTGACAGGTATGTTGGGGCTATAAGTGCTGCTGCTCCTCGACAGGGCACAAATAGTCCTAGCTGTGGGATAGCAGGAGCCTCCTTGGCCCCGACTCAAACTCCTGGCCTGCATTTAAAGCTAAGCAGGCCTGGCCCCGGTCCATCCTTGGCCTTGGATGGGAAACCACGGGTGTCCTGTTAGTCCAAACGTCACCCCTCCTTTTCTCCACTAAATAGAAAGAAGATGCGGCAGGCAGTGTCCAAAATCTGTTCAGCACATACACAATCCTAACAGTTAGTAGGCTGTAGTCTAATGTAGCATGCAAAACATGGACTACACGCCACATGACAAGTTTTTCATACTAGATTAAAACCATACCGAAGTCCCTCATGCTGATGTTTCTGCCATCAAAGTGTGGCTGTTTTTCTTCACTTTGGATTCGATTATTACTCATGAAGCACAGTGTTATGGGCATTTTTCACTCAATTTTTCAAGTTAGTATGTCAGTATGTTTCTGATCTTGACTCTGTGTAACACATGGTATACAGCATAATATCCTGGCATTCACAGTCCTGATGTCGGAAGGGAAAAATGCCTTTGAAATTTGAATAATGTTCATGCTCTGTGTACTGAAAAGGCTTACTGATCAGCAGGTACTGCACGGCCTGGTGGGCAGTTCGGACAAGGGCCAGACACAATTGGGTTTTTCACCTGCACAGTTTTACAATTGCACAAGTCAGGGAGCGAAAACATGAACTAGCTGTTATGATATTGTTTTATCTGCTCCCCCATTAGTGGAGGAGACAAGAGAAGCTGCTTCATACTATCATATATTATGATTTACTTTTCTCTTACATCACTTCTCTAGTAAAATGCTTAAATTCAATTATATTCATGAGCAAAAAGCCACAAGGTAATAGCTCAATGAAATATAAAACGTTTGAGCACTCTTTAATTTGCTGAACATCATTTGATAAAACATCATTGTCATCTTTCAATTCAATTGAAATATTTTTTTAAAGGAACTTTTAAATGCGTAAGGTGGTATCATTGAATAAGAATAAGAACATACAAGCAATCAACAACAAAAATATGATTAAAAACACAACAAAAATATCAATCTGTTATTTAGTTAAAACATTCAAAATACAAAACATATCCAGAAAAAAAAGGGAGCACAAAACTTGAGGTAGCCATTTTAGTCTTCAGTATTGACTTGTATCTGGATTTGGAAGGCAGAAGTTTGTGAAACATAATCTGCTGCTATTTGTTCTCCTTTTTCTTTTTGCTGATTTAATACATTTTTATCAATAGCTTTGATGTGACTAAGCGTATTGATGCGTGTTGTCAGCATAGCAATACAATATTGTGGGGAAAAGTATCAAGAAGTACCGTATCATTTTTTCCCCTATACTCTTTGTGAGATGATTGGCCCATCAGTGAGAGGAAAAACACACATTTTCTTGATAAAAATATATAAACCCTCAAGATTTAATTAGCTAATTGAAAGCTGATGACTTATTGCACCAGGCTGCTTCCAGCATCCCTGATCCAAAAGTTCTGTATCTGCAGCATCCATTTTGACTTTTGCTCAGCAGTCACCTTTTCAGACTGTAATGGCGCCTCTTCCTTCATCATAGTTGTAGTGACAGTGTAACAGGAAAGACGGAAGGTGTGAGAGGAGAGAGAGCATGAGAAGCACTCAGACCGATGCAGTCGCAGCACATGGATAGTTTCCCAATTTCACTGGACAAGTGCACTGGTTCAGCCGAGCACCGGGACGCTTTCCTGAGAGGCAGACGGCTTTCCCTGCAGGAATGCTGTGTCGTGTGTTTTCTGGGGCCGACTGGAGACTCAGCCCCCCTTAACTGTCCTTACTAAAGGCTTTGGTATTTTACTAATCTGAGTGGGTGTACAGCATAAGTCGGTGGCCATTCATTAGCTGGTGTTGGTGTGTCTTTCAGCTGTGGCCTGTTTTTGTATTGATGTTTGCCTGACTTGTTTGGTGTCATATATAGTCCTAACATGAACTACAGATTTCCCCTGCGCCCCTACATCATGTGTTTTCATTTGAAGGGAAAGCGCCTGTTCAGACTGAAGTATATTATCAAACAGCTGTGTTTGTTTGGGTAGGATTCAAAATAGCAATCTGCGAGATCCTCGTTTTTTTTTTTTTTTAAGTTTGTCTCCATCTGTGGTGCTAAGCCGTCATTGCTGTGGCGTTTTTGCAGTGTGACCAGTTCTAGGACGTCTTTTTCTTTGGATTTTCTGTTGATGAAGTTTGAGTTTCTGTAGGTGGTGCTCTTTTCTTTGTCTGTTCAGCCATGGTGGCTATCACTGCTCATGCTAACTACCCAGTTCTGTTTATTCCAAACAAACCGCTGTTGCCAGATGTTTTTTCCCAGGAAAGACCTACCAGACACCTGGTGTTCAGAACGGCAAATATAAAAGCTTTCATGAACTGGCTATTGGTTGAATCATATTGTATTGTATTATATCAGTTGGCGACAGAGAGTAACAAAGCAGCTATTTATTTATGTGAAAGTGTTGCAGATTAAGTGTTTTTGTCACTCTATAAGCAATTTCCCTATCACTGAGGAGCCAATAGGCAACTTGCATTTTGCTTTTTGTTAATGGTTTGATGATGTGTTGTTCTTAAGTTCCTATATCCTGTGGTTCTTTTATGAGTAAGTTGTTATGCTGCTAAAAAGGAAATCAAAAAAGGAAGTGAGATTATTCCAGATAGAGACAGAAGACCAACTTTTCCTGCTCTGACTCCTCACAGTTCAACTGACAGCTCATTCGTTTGCTCCCAATTCACTTGGTGGCAAATATTTTGTCATAATAAAGTCCTCATTATGAAACTCAGATTCTTACTTGAGTGGGCAGTCCTCAAGAAAAACCTTTATTATTATCATTATACATTTTTATGACTTGAAGTCTGACATGACAGACATTCAAACTCACATGAGCTGACTACATGCCATTAGAGGGTTGGACGTCAGAACACCAAAGGTTGCAAATTCTTTAAATTTAGTTTGAAATTGTATGAGGTTGTATGTAGTTAGTTTGTTATTGGTCAGTTATTAGTCCATGTTTCCATTGTTTACACGACAGAGCTTGGTTGGGAACAATGACAACTATATGAAACAGAAGGTCAGCCTCAAACTCAACTTGAAGTGCCACCACTGATAAATAGTCATTATAAAAAGCACAGACTAGATTGATTGGCAACCAGTTCATGGGCCTGTGAATATATTTAACATGACAGGCCTACAGTGTTTTTACTTATAAACATTTATACATTATCTGTTTGACGTTTAACCTTGAACACGTGTTGTGATACACCATAACCTTTTCAAAACCAACAACACTGTGATAGGCCTAGTGCATGTGTGTGGCCACAGGGTGTTAAAGTACAGAAAAAGTACATAGCTCTTGTCATCGTCCATGGTTCATAGTTGATTCGCGCATCCGAGCACAACATAAGAGGAAGTTGAGTTTGATATTAAGGCCACTTTTCATACATCATAGATCAACGGATTATCCTGTCATTTAGATAGAGGGAAGAGGCAGGGCGAGTAAACCAGCACTGCTGGAGGGAGCGGAGGGAGGGGGGAATATGGGGAAGTGGAGATGCATTTCCCATAAGTCATTGTCAGCCAATCGCAGCTCCTCCCCCGGTTGGCAGAGAGCCAGGATCAAGCCGAGCAGAGCAGTGGCGGAAAGCAGACACACAGCCTAGACAGAATCTGCAAGGACCGACTAGACCAACCGAGTACCTGGTTTTACCATTGTAGATGTCAAGCTATTTAGAACGGACGCCCAGGAGAGAGACAGCAGCTCAGACTGGCCTCTGTCGGTACGTCTAGATGTCTCTGCCCCCCTCAGTGTTTGTTTTTGTGGTCGTATAGTGGGTTTGTCTCTGCTTCCTCCCTGCTTGAATTCAGTTGGGGTGTGGTGTTAAGCTGTGTGTTTTTGGAGCACCGGTGCATATGCAGCGTCCTCAGAAGGAAGTGGTAGTTGAATTGCTTTGTTCTAGGTATACTGTATGTTGGAGCGCGTGAAGTCGGCACACAAGGTAATGAAAACCAATACCAGAGCTTGAATGTTGGCAGTTTTCTGTGATATGGGCAGTATAAGTACGATTTTAAATCCATACGTGGGCCTCTCTTTGAAGTCAGTTTTCCAGGGGGTTTAGTATAATTAGCAGAAATTATGAGTCTAATATATCGGCAGTCATACTCTCGCTGTACTCTATATCACTCTTATAGGGCCTTTATCAAGAATCTCTCTGTGCAGAAAGGGTCAAGTGCAACACAGACACACTGATGCAACAAACTGCAACTGTAGTCCCAGAGTTCTCAATTACTGACTACCAATTAACTCCTTCCTCCTTAATTACCTATATTTGATGCATTTGACCACTGTTGAGATTAAAGGAGTGTGTGTGACGTGCTGGTTTTACAGACATACACTGCATGTTTTCATTTTTAGAACTTCCAAGCCATTGGGAATTGATCATGTGAAACTTTATTGGAAATTCAGCCTTGCCTAGGACAATGTGCTTTTTCCCATAAGGCTGTAGTTTACTTCCTGACTGAAGCATTGCACTTGCGTCTAGCTGCACGGTTGCAACTGTCAAAACAAGGCCAGGGTTGCGTTTCCTGCCTCATCTGCCCACTGCAAACTTAGTCTCAGTAATTTCCGACGATCAAGTTTCGATATGTCAATCATAATCCCTAATCCTAACCTTGTCAGAGTCAAATATGTCTCACATTAAGCAAGCCATAAAGAAGCAGATTGACATGTATTTCACTGCAACACAAAACCTGCCATTGTTCCATTTTAAGTGGGTGCAAAGTTCAGTTGACAGGAGTAAGGATGTTAGCTCAAGTTAATAAACTGTTCTGCCTTGTTTGATTACTATTGGTGGCCCTGGAAACGGCAAGAAACTGCTCCTGCTCTTCAACAACAAGCGTGTGTGATCACACACACAGGTTTTGCCGAGAGGAACAGATGTATAAAGTCGTCGGGTTGTCATCGTATATGCGTTGGCTTACAGATTGCTTATAGTGTTCTGACTGTTTCTACCTCCAGTAGATGAAATGGCGGTGAGGCAGAGGATTTGCAACTCGACCGCACCGTTCTCCGGGTCGTCCCAAGTCAACTTGAAGGGATCCCACCCGAGCTGCCCAACCCCGGACCAGGAGGCAGAGGCGGAGGAGGAGGGGGGGAAGGAAAGCAAAATGGACATGTCCCATTTTACCTCCAGTCTAAAGAAGGCGCTGACACAAGGGACTGCAGAGCAAGTGGGAGAAGGGCCATTGAAGAACTCTCCCTTCATTGCTCAGGCTGTTTGTGAGTATATGGATTCGACTCATTTAAAACATAACATGTAAGCTTGGTTAACCGTGCCTAGACAGAGAATTGAACATTGAGCACCTGCTCTCTTTCCAGGTGAAACCCAGGACTCCCAAGAATTTAGCCCATCCTGTTCTGAACGCTCCTATGTTCCCTCCCCCAACTGCTTCATCAGGTATGACATTACCTTTACATCCATAACAAGTCTTCACAATTTCACTCCGCCTTTGCAATCTTATTTTACTATTTAGAATATACTGGATTCCTCCATGCCATAGTGGGAATTCACATTTGTAACCGTGCTTTTTCTTTCTGCAGTCTTTCCTCGGAGCACAACAACGTGGCATGCCCGACGACCGCCTCCATCCAGGAACCTAACAGCTCCACGACCCCGAGGAAGAAGGCCCGGAAGAGACAGAAGCGCAAAGAGAAAAAGAAAGAGGAGAGGAAGAGGGAGAAGCAGCGACAGAGACATCGAGTGCCCTCTGGAGTCCCTGAACAAGAGAGCGGAAGTTCTCCGGTCCAGATCCAGGTAAGAGGAACATTGGTTATTCTTCACATCCCACAGCGATTTATGTAGAAAAAGGAAAAATGTTATTGTAACCACCATGCAGAAGTAAGTAGACATATTTATTACTCATATATTCTAAAGCGAACTGATGAGGATTGCAATGTTTTTCTTGTGAATCATTTTCAAGGGTAAATTGCGACATTCTTAGGCAGCCTGAGCCTCTACTTCTAGACATCCTGGTGCAAACATTAGCCTTCCTGTGTTGTGGAAGTGAATCACTGAATTTAGACAAAGCTGCCTCTCATGGCCGTGAACGTTGAGCCCCTGAGCCAACTCTCACTGTCAGCGTCATCACCTGAGAATGAAAACGGTGCATCGCCTGGTCTGATCGCCTCGCCGTTTGCCCATCTCTCTCGTAGGAGGAGGTGTCGGAGTCTCTCGGGGGGAGAAGCATCAGCAGCGCTTCTTTCAGCAGCAGTGTTGAAAGCTCACAAGTGCAGGACAGGGGCCCTCCTCTGTACAGACGACAGATCTACAGCGGGGGCTCCAGCTGCACTCCTCTGGGTTGGAGCGACCAGGTGTGCGGCCCCCTCTCAAACCTCGCTTCCTATGGGCAGGACAGCGACACAGACTCCTCCCTCAGCAGTGTGGGAGACTGCAGTCTGGCCCTGGCCGGCCTCAGGGGCAACGTCTGTCATGGGGACCCGTGCTACACAGGCCCCTTTTTCAAAGACGTGGAGCGGGATGTGCGGGAGGAGGAGGAGGAGCTATCGGCAACCAATTCTGTCATCAATGAGGGAATCATCTTTGACAATGAAGTAGGTTCTATTTCACTCCCATCTGAGGGTCTCGGCTTAAATTAACACCACTTGACGATTCGTTTTAAGTAACCTAACTTGATTCTCTCCTTTCCTTTCAGAACATTCAACCTGTGGATTCTGAATACAGGGAGGGGAGGGAGTACGTCCTCGTGAAGTTCATCAAGGAAGGCTCCTACGGCGAAGTGCACAGTGCTGAAGATGTTAACACAGGCTTCAGATTCGCTGCCAAAAAGGTATCGCAAAAGAGCCTCCTGCTGTGTCTTTTCGGTGTCTAAAATGTGTTCTTGTGTGATTGCTGACTCTCTTGTTCCGCTCTCTCCTCCCAGATCGCCCTGAAGAGTTTCAGCAGTGAGGAGGTGGGTGCGTGGAGTGCCCTCAAGTCTCCCCGTGTGGTGGAACTCTTTGGTGTGGTCAGAGAGGGGCCATATGTCGTCCTCCTGATGGACCACAAATCTGGTAAACAAGCCGTACTTCTGTCGTTTACACACACTACATTCTGTTATCACTCGCTCTCTGATAGTAGGTGCAGCAGATGTGTCAGCCATTTCATTTACCCAGTTGCTACTGAGATGGAGGGTGAGGGCGGAAATTGCTGGGTGAGATGTGGTGGGTGGTGTAAACCCACGTGTAGGTGCAATGTCGGGATAATGTTGTCGAAGCGTAGATGAATATGGTTGTGATTAGTGTTACGGTGTTGTAGTGGGTGGTTCTGGGATGCAAGAAAAGATGCAAAAAAAAAAAAAATCCCACAAAACAGCTATGATGGGAGATGGCCCACTTGGTAAACCCAGTGACATACCTACTGTCACCTACCCCCCTCTTTTCTCTAAACCAGGTTTCTCCACAGGCCTAAGGTGGTTGTATCAGATCATGTGTATTAGTAATCAGATGAACTTAGTTGTGGCCCTGACCTCCTCTGTTATTCCAGGCTCCCTGGGCCAGCTGATAGCGGAGCGGGGCCGGCTGCCCGAGGACCTGAGCCTCCACTACCTCTGGCAAGTCCTGGTAGCGCTGGAGTACTTAGTGAAGAAAAGAGTGGTGCATCTAGACATAAAGGGTAAGTCAAGCTAACGGCTGTTTCCAAAACATTTCTTCAACAAATGTATGTGTGACATTATAGTAAAACAAACGTTCAAGTCTTATCTGAGTTGTTATACTAAAAAGTCATAACACGATTTCAGTGGAGCCGCCCTGTTGAAAGTGTATGCTTTAGTCATTACTGAAGTTTGACATACCTATATCATAACTAAAGTCACTCCACTAGGTTTTACCTCAAATAACCTGAATCAAATTGACAACATTAGATAATTGTTGAGACATGCATGTAAAGAGCACTCAGCCATTTGTTTTTTCCCAGTTCTTTCTTACATTTCTTTTTCAGGCAGAGCCTTAAGAGCTAAACAACATATCAGAAATATTTGAGTAATTATCAGTATTTTATCAGAAATATTTTAGCTTTCCCAATGCAGTAGAGAATTTAAAGAATCTTTGAAATGTAACAAAATGTATGTTTTTGTCAATTATTTGCCAAAAGGTTTGAGTGAAAACTTGTATTTATTTAAACAGTAATTATACACTAACATCCAAAGGTTTGGACACACCTGATTGAAAGTACTATGTTTTTCATTATCTTAAAGCCATTTTGATCTAAAGGTTTATGCTTAAATGCTTGAATTGCATTTGTTTCTTAGACAAATGTAAAGTGAATGCCTATGTATGAATTTCTTTCCAAAACCTTTGCCTTTCCATCAAGGCAAAGGGCGGCTAGTTTAAAGAATCAAGATAGTTTTAACTTTTTTGGTCACTGCATAATTTCCATTTCTGTTATTTCATAGTTTTGATGTCTTTCCTATTATTCTATAATGTGGAAAATAGTAAAAATAAAGAAAAATGTGGTGTGTCCAAAGTTTTGACAAAGTGTAGATCAAACTGAGTTAGCACAACTGATGGCACAACAGAATGTGTCAGCTTGGCTTTTGCTTGTTATGGTACCTGGTGGAAAACAAAAAATACAGAGAGAGCAAGTCAGATTTCTAATTAGTTTTCATCAGAGGAGTTTAGTAGCTCTTTGTGCAGCTGTTGTGTGGAACACAAATGTCATAGATGTAGTTTAGATCTCATCTCCAGCACCTGTGTTGTGAAACCAGACTAGCACAGAGAAGGGCTGGGAATTTCCCACAGTGACTCACCGCTGCTCTGTAGAGACAGCGCATGTGCAAACCAGAGCAAAAGAAAGACAGAAAGGGAGAGCGAGACAGAGAGGGGGATGGGAGGAGGAGGAGGAGGAGGAAGTAGTTAGCGAGAGAAAGGGGGGGGGGGTAAGTACAAGGAGAGACTGAAGGAGAGAAAACACATTGTAAAAAAGTAAGACAGAGGGAGAGAGAAAACAGAGAGAAACAATGAGAGAGTGAGTAAGAGGAAGACCAAGAACCAGATCAAAACTGGCAGGCAGACAAACAACTCAGTATAGGCTGTTAAAGCCAAAGCTCAGGCGCCACCTGGTGTCTGTAGTGCCTAAGATAAAACAAGGTAACACTGCCAAATCCCTTCACCTGCTGTCTCTGTTACTAGTCTCCACATTCATTCCACATTAAAGTGTTGTGTACAGCAGCTGTCCCTCACTGACTTAATATTTCCCTCTCTTAGTTTGCCTCACGGGTCTCCAGACCATTTTCTGTCTGTGCAGATACACTGTTGCTAAATATGTCATCCACAAACCAGCTGATTATCATATCTGCCTGTTTCCCACAGCTGACAACGTGTTGCTGTCAGAGGACGGTAGAGACACCTTCCTGTGTGACTTTGGACACTCAGAGAGACTCGACAATCACGGACAGAGCCTCAGTGGGTCCAAAGGTAACACAGCGTGACTTCAGACATTCAAATCTACATGTATTAGTCATATACTGTACTTTGTCGGCGACTTCCATGTGTCAATCTTCACTGTTTCCCAATCTAACTCAACGCAGATCTGAAGGGCACAGAGACTCACATGGCCCCTGAGATTGTAAATGAGCAACCCCGAGGAGCCAAAGCAGATGTGTGGAGCAGCTGCTGTATGTTACTGCACATGCTCAATGGGTGTCAGCCTTGGACGCGTTACTACACCTGCAGACTTTACCTGAAGGTATCCTTCACAGCGACACACACACTACCCGCTGTTTCATCGTGGACGTTCAGTTTACCCCTCACAGAATTCACATCAGACCTTGACCATATTTTGATGGTTACAGATTGCCTACGAGCCTCCGCCTCTGAGAGAGATCCCTCCTGACTGTAGTCTCCTCACGGCTGAAGTTATAAAGGCAGGACTTCAGAAGGACCCAGTCGCGAGAGCGTCAGCATCCAACCTCAAAGAAAGAACAGCCAGAGCTCTGAAAGATGGTAACCAAAGCTGCACTGCAGCGATTCTTGCATCAGCGTTCACATCAGCCAATCAGTGCAGATAATGTTGTGTCAGCACCAGCCACATGGGTTAAGCTGTTGTGTTTGTCTGATTCTAGTGGGAGGACTGACCAGCCCAGCGAGGGGACCCTACACAGAGCCCCTGCATATTGTTGACAAACCTCCCGACTCCCTGCAACACCCCACCAGCAGAGTCGACTCTGACTCTGACTCAGAGTTTGAGGAGAAAGTGGTGATCTCAGGGAAGGAGGAGGAGCTGGAGGATGATGATGATGATGATGATGCAGAGAATGAGGCTGATGCTGATACGTCAGAGCAAGGCTCACCTCTCCGTCTGCAAACACTCATCTCTGAACCAAACCACCAGATGGGCAACGTTACCACCACCGTCTCCGAACTTGAGCTACGCAAACTGGAGCGAGGTGAGGCTTCTCTCAATATCCTGCATGTTTTTCTTTTGTCACGTATACGACTGAACCCTCCTCCTCATTGTCTGTCTGTTTGAATGCAGATTTCTACCTGAGCAGTCTGTCCCAGCTGCACTCTGCTGAGATACAGGAGCAGCTGTTGTCTTGCCTCAGCAGTGACTGTTACTCAAATCGGGAACCATGGGACAAAAAGGTAACCCAGGTCACATCTCTAACTTACTCCCCAGCAGTGTGCAGTGCATGGTTGGGGTAAGTGAGAACAAGTAAACAAGGATCTGAGTCCAGTCCAATCATTATCATCTCCAAAATGGGGAAGCTGGTATTGACAAAAAGTTGTACATCCCAAGTTTGAAGCACTGTAGCAGGAGAATGATAAGAGTTTGGATTGATAACCCCAACCCTCGCTTACCTGTTACCATTTACTCCCACTGTGCACTCCATACTGCCTCAGAGTAAGTTAGTGCCTTCTATAAATCATTGTGACAACCACTTTTTCAAATCCGAGCATCACAGCTCTTCAGGGGGGGGGGCTGGTTCCAGGCAGGCCTAGTGTAGCCAGAGCTGAATCATCAGAGAGATGCACTGAAATGCAGAAAAGCTGGAAAGAGATCCTAAAAATACATTTGTAGATGTCTGGTGATGTTTAAGAAACCATTGCAGAGTGAGAATTATCCAACAAAATCTGAAAATATGCATAGTATTAATTAATCTGTCCTAATACCTAATATCTGTCCATGTACCAAAAGGACTCTTGTTTCTTGGCTCATCCAATTTGGCTAAAGTATCAACAAACCAACTGTTCTGCCTGTGTTCCTCTTCCTTTACCCCATATCCCAGGACTCTGGCCGCTGGTCCATGAGCCCAGGAGACGACTTAAGCTCCGGTGTGTTCTCCTACAACAGTCAACCAGATGGACAGGTTTTCAGTATGGACTGGCTGGGTCACACGCCGCTCCCACCACCTTCCTGTTTTGAGGGTGAGACGGACGTCACTCGTGTCTCTTCTTTTAAAATGCCAAATATTGTACCCGACTCTCAGTGACATCATGTGCTTTGCCCTCATGCCGTCTGTCTCTCTGCTCTGTGATTGGCTCAGGGGTGGACGTCTGCATCAGAGACTTCAACAGGAGAAGCATCCGGATCAGAGAGACGCGCCGGGTGAAGGTGGGCCACATCGCCACTGGAATCAGCGATCAGGTGGGGGCTCGCACGCCGTCATGCCTCAGCACGACTACTCACGTTTGTCCATCACGGACGTTGTAAAGAGCGAGGTTACACTCGTATCATACCTATGCGTGTCCCTCCCCTGTAGATCTCCGAGAGGGTTTTCACCTTGGAGACCCAGGAGGGCCAGCAGGTCGCCCACGATGAGGAGGTGCAGGAGTCCGGGCTGGAGCTCTGCTGTGTGTCTGCGCCAGACTTCAGCCCCGCCTGGAGATGGAGGATCAGAGACGGGTTGCTGGAGACGAGATAGAGCCGACAACGCTCACCTTCCATTCCATTTGTTTTAAATATGTGCTGTTTGTATGTCTGTGAATGTGCCAGGAACATGTTTTCTTCAGGGGAGAAAAAAAATGCCTTTTTTAGCATGTCCATCTTGAAAGTTTTACTGTCGGAGTGAGTGGTATTTTTGTAGTCTTTTAGTTGTTTTTACAGCACTTATGACCCAATGAAATCACTGAGCTTATGTGACCACTAGGATGTTTACATCTGTTACACCTCTTGCTTGTAGCTTATTGTTTATATCAAGCCATTAAACAGTAACTATTTTGCAGAGTGTTTCATGCATTATTGACCTCACTTCACTGTTCAACTTCATTAGATAAAATCGTCCTATTCATTAGTTAACTCACAATCCGCAGGATGAGTTGAACATGAACATGATTCCCTGTAATCAGTTTGATAATTACTCTGTAGTCTGATTACTTTTTTACTTTTGGTTTACTTTGTCTCCCGAATCCATTGTATGAATTAAGATTGAACTTGCCATTCATAGACCCTAAATTCAATAGTGTTATCGACAACAGTAATTATTACTTCAAACTGTGTAGACTTTGTGAGCAAAATCCACAAATCAAAAATCATGCTCATGTCTCTGAATAATACAGTAAGTAATCATCTGTTTCATCCGGTTTTTCAGTTAATGGTAATTCATTTTTTGTAATGAGATTACTGTAAACCTGTGACATACAATCCTCATTCCTTAACTGTGATGATGCAGATCTGGTAGGAAGTTAGGAAGTCTTAAAATGTTTTATTTTCATATTGCATACAATGTCATACGATGTCTCTGCATAAAGATTTTCAGGGAGACAGGAAACAAATTGAGAATAAAAAAAAAATTGAGAATATCACAGTGATTTAATTAAAAAAATGTAATGTGTGTATGCATGTGTACATACATACATACATATAAACATGGATGACAAATTAAAGGAATGTAACGTAAAGTGTCTTAGTAAGGTGTTGGGCCACGAGCCGCCAGAACAGCTTCAATGCTCCTTGGCATAGATTCTACAAGTCTCTGAACTCTACTGGAGGGAGGGAACACCATTCTTCCAAAAGTTATTCCCTCATCTGTTTTGATGATGGTGGTGGAGAGCGCTGTCTAACACGTCAGTCCAAAATCTCCCATAGGTGTACAATTGGGTTGAGATCTGGTGACTGCGAAGGCCATAGCATATGATTCACATCATTTTCCTACTCATCAAACCATTCAGTGAGCCCTCGTGCCATGTGGGTGGGGGCACTGTCGTCCTGGAAGAGACCACTACCATCAGGATAGAAATGTTTCATCATAGGATAAAGGTGATCACTCAGAATAACTTTGAATTGATTTGCAACTCTGCCATAACTTGTCTCTTCTGTCGTTAGAATGTTCCTTCATGTTGCCCTCGTTCTTATGCCCAGTTCTTCACATCTTCCTCCTGTCTGCTCTTCAGCTCCTCTGAGTCACCAGAAAAGTGGTGAGAACACCAGCTGAGAAAACTGCCAACGTCTGCCAAGTGGAACTGCCGAAGTGAGAACGAATTCTCTCCTAAAAAAGATGTTAACAACTGTCATCACAGCCACCAGTGGAGTCTTAATTACTAATAGATTATGTGTTTGAACTGTAGCCTATCTTTGAGTTGGTTTCTTACCCAGCCACCTTGGTCCCTGATCCAGTTGACAATTTCACCCGTCGCAGCCTGAGAAAGGTTGAGTGGGAGAAGTGTCAGATTTTGGGTCTGTGATATTCAATAATCACTCCATAATAAAGCAGTTTTTGGGCCAGAGGGGGTAAGAAGGGGCTGCTGCACTCACTCTGTAGCCCAACCGACCGGCAAAGTAGGACAGAGCAGCAATCCTGCCCCAGCTGACATTTCCATCAGAAAAGACCTCAGCAGCAACATCCAAGAAAACTTTCCTTGCTGGACCTTGTTTGGAGTAACCGTTTATCATCCTGGGGAAAACATAGGAAAGGTTGATCAATTAAATGTATCCTGTAGCAATTAGGAACAGACATAGTGTATAGTTAAGACTGGTAAAACATTTAAATTCATAATTGTTTCGGCCTGAAAGCTGATGGAAATCCAACACAGTAAGATACCTTTGGAGCTCTACATTGCCATCCAGCGAGTCATGAATCTCCCGCAGCCTCTGAGCAAGCTGCCTGTGGACTGGGTCAGTCTCCCCCTCACCCAGTTGTGCCCGGGTCACTTCAGTATTGCTGTCTCCATGCAGCTGAAGCCGCTCATGGATGAAACTGTACATAGAGATAGATGCAGTAGATAGATCGTAACTAGTAGGAATGGTGTCGTTGCACAGGTCAAAAAGGAGCGGACTGACTGTATAAATACTTACTCTGTTAGCAAAGCAGTTCTCTCTTCCAGTATCTGATCTCTACCATTCCCTGAAAAACGAGGGATGATGGGAAAGATGTTTATAAGATGTCAGTTCACGTCATACTAACCCTGAAGCAGATGTTCAACAACCAGGTGAATCAAAATTACAGTACACAAAGTCAGAGCAGAATATTGGCTGTGTTAATTAGCCTAAATTAGATCACACTGTGGCTAGATAACGTTAGTTAGCTAAATTAACGTGACCAAGCTCCAGAAACTGACTGACGGCGACATCTTGAAGGTGAAATGCTGATGTGTTTCGGTTTTATTCAGACATGTTAGCTGAATAGACCTTTTTCTCAAACTTCAGGTAGATCCACCCTGCCAGCAACTTTCTGTCGCCTCCGACTCTATGATAACTTCTTTCTTCCTGTCTCTGTTGTCAGACGACTGCACCGCTTAAAAAAGTGATTGCTGTCAAACTGTCACGAAGAAACAAATACAAAATGCCAATGTAACGCTAACGTCCGCGCAGCTAAGTGTCAGATCAGCTATGTCTACGATACGGTTGTCAGTGTCACAGTCAGTTTAATGTTACTGTTGCTCGCACCTGATTCACCTCCTCCCGTTGGCGACGCCATCTTGCCTGTTTGTTTGGATACTTTTTCCGTATCACGTGACAAAGTTTTTTGTTTATGGCAACTGAAGGGCGGCTGCAGGTGATCTGTATCGATTATGCGCAGTAAACTCATGTCGATCAGGTCTGCGCAGCATGACACCAGTATGGATTTAATATTATGGAATGAATTTTGTCTCCATAATATAACGAAAATAAATTTAGCATCACAAACGCTTGTGGGTTTGTGTTGGAATTACCCTTGGTTTACATACAGTTCTAGTTCATTTGATATAGGGTTCCCAAGTGTGTTCCCAGCTAGTGTTTTTATTGGTTTAAATTCAATTAAATCAATTCACAACTTCTCAGTCAAATGTCTCCTTGGTGACAATTGGGAATTAAAGGGGAAAGGAAATTTCGCAGTTCATATAAAAGAGTTTGCTAGAAGATTATGAATTGGCAGGAAGGATGTGATTGATTCATTTTGGTCAATTGTGCCTTTTGCTCCTCCCAGAACCTAATATTGATATGACATTACTGGAACAGTTGCAGAATTTTTATTATATATTTTTTTTATTATTATTATTTTTCTCAATTTTTATGTTTATTGTATGCACCTTCATACCAAGGCAAATTCCTTGTACTGTGAAAACTTACTTGGCAATAAACCTGATTCTGATTCTGAAAGATACCAGTATTTCAAATATAGATGTGGATGAATATACAAAACACAATTAAAATCATCCTGTTCATTGTAGTTCACAATCCACAGGATGACTTTGAACATGATTGTAATCAGTTGAATTCCTCTGTCTGATTACTTTCAGTTAGTTGTGGTTTACTTTTACTATAAATTCAATAGCGTAATCTACAATTATTACTTCAAACTGTATTGACTGTGAGCAAAATACCCAAATCAAAATCATGCTCATGTTTCTGAATAATATGAGAAGTAATCACCTGTTTTTCAGGTTTATCTGATGTTTTCAGCTAATAACTGATTAATTTTTTTGTAATGACATTACTGTAAACCCTATAAATATTAAAAAATATTTTATTTCCATATTACAACATACAATGTCTCTGTAAATAGATTTTCAGGGAGACTGAAATCAAATTTACAAATGTGATAGAAAATGTGAAAATTTGAGAACATCAAACTGACAGTAAAAATAAACACCAAGGCACTGAAAAAAAGAAAATGTATAAAAAGCATTTTATTGTGTAGGTAAGATTGTAGTTTGAATAACTCACTTAAAAATACAGTACTTCGAACATATGCCTAGAGTGAGGAAGCATCAGTGCTTTCCGTGTCTGCAGTGCAACATGTCTTTTAAAGACCCCATGAAATGTAATTTAGAGCTCAGTTGATGTGTGGCTCTGATTCCAAAAGATTATATATACATATACATACATATATACAGTATATATATATATATATATATATACACACACACACACACACACACACATTTAGACCTCTGCGAGTTGAACAATGGGAGCACACATTAAGTTGGTGACCATGCTGGTAGAAAGCCCAATGGCAGCAACTCATTACATGGTGTATGAAATGTGAATAAAAAAGAAAGAAAAAAAACAGACAGTGATGAAACAAGATTGTAGTCAAGTGCATTCTACCACATTTACTGTATCTTACTGATGTGCCTTATTGAATGATGCTGATTACTTTGTATGCACATTACTTTGGAAACAAGTCCCTAGTGTGGCACCTCAGGCTTTCTGAGGGGTGTCAATCAAATTGTTATCCACTGACAGCAGGTTGAGCTGAGTATACTGGAAGGTGGAAAGACTATTTCAGGTTGTTTGAGCACAAATGTCTGAGAGGAATTTTTTTTTTCTTTGTACATCTCATCTTGTTGCTTTACCTGATGGTTGAGTACTCCAAAAAGTCATTTTTCTACTTCATGGGGTCTTTAAGGTCTGACCATCCTCAACAAACACTTCCAATGCCAGCAGATTATTACAGATTTACACAAGTGAACACACACAGACACATGAGAAAAAGCATACTCTAGCATACAGAAACCATGATCAGATCGATGGAGAGAAAGGGAAACTGGAAAAAGCAGAGACTCAAGTAAAACAAAAAAAGTGCAATGAAAATAACTCACAGAAGAAACTCTGTAGTGCATCTGAACTCATAGGTAAGCTCAGAGAAAAAAATATTAATCAGTCCATATACCTTTCAACAATTCTGGCAGCAAAAAAGTATTCAGTGACTTGTTTGACATGAATGGCAGGTGCAAACTATGAGTGGCTCTTCACGTCCAAATGCAAGTTCTCTCAGTCCAACTCTGCCATAACTTGTCTCTTCAGTCCTCAGAATGTTCCTTCATGTTGACCACGTTCCTATCTCCATTTCCCTCCCTCGCAGCTCTTCCCATCTTCCTCCTGTCTGCTCTTCAATCCCCCGCAGTGACCAGAAAAGTGATGAGAACACCAGCTAAGAAAACTGTCAACGTCTGGCAAGTAGGAGCATCAAAGACAGAACGAATTCTGTCCTAAAAATCATAGATGACAGACAAGATGTTAACAACTGTCATCACAGCCACCAAGAGTGGAGTCTTAGTTGCTAATAGATTATGTGTTTGAACTATATTTTTTAAATTGGCTCCTTACCCTGGCAGCTTGCTTGCTTAAGCTGGCAGCTTCCTCGTCAAACCTGATCATGTAGTCGCCCACCACAGCCAGAGAAGGGGTGAGTGGAAGAGCAGAATTTTTTATCATCCCAGGGAAAACATAGGAAAGGTTGATCAATGAATGTATCCAATAGCAATTAGGAACAGAATAACTGCATCGTTATGACTGGTAAAACATTGGAATTCATAATTCTTTCAGCCTGAAAGTTGATGACAATCCAACGCAGTAAGATACCTTTCCCCTAGAGTGCGCAGCATAGCAGCCAGCAGCTTCATTTCTGTTTGAGACAGCTCTCTCTCACCCAGTTGTGCCCGGGTCACTTCAGTATTGCTGTCTCCATGCCGCTGAACCCGCTCATGGATGAAACTGTACATAGAGATAGATAGATTGTAACTAGTACTGTGTTGTTGCACAGGTCAATAAGGAGCAGCCTGACTGTATAAATACTTACTCCTTTAGCACAGTAGTTCCCTCTTCCAGTGTCTGATCTTTACCATTCCCTGAAAGACAAAGATGTTTATAAGATGTCAGTTCACGTCATGCTAACCCTGAAGCAGACGTTCAACAACCAGGTGGATCGCAATTACAGCAAACAAAGTCAGAGCAGAATGTGTTAATTAGCCTAAATTAGATCACATTGTGGCTAGATAACGTTAGTTAGCTAAACTAACGTTACCAAGCTCGAGAAACTGACTGACGGCGACATCTTGAAGGTGAAATGCTGTAACGTTACTCTGCTGATGTTTCGGTTTTATTCAGACATGATAGCTAAATAGACCTTTTTCACAAATGGCAAGTACTTCAGATAGATCCATTCTCACCATTGCCAGCAATGTTAGGAAGACAACTGTGATATCCTATATTGTGTTTCAACACAGCGTATAACACAATGCAGGTGTTGTCATTGGCATATCTATCTGTTTCTGTTGTCAGACGACTGCACCGCTTAAAAAAGTGATTGCTGTCAAGCTGTCACGAAGAAACAAATACAAAATGCTAATGTATTGCTAACGTCCGCTCAGCTAATGTTAGAGTTAGCAGCAAGCAAACAAGCTATAATCACAAAGCAAAATTTACTGGTTCAAGTGTCAGATTATTTATGTCTACAATAGGCCTACTGCTCGCACCTGATTCACCTCGTCCCGTTGGCGACGCCATCTTGTTGTCTGTTTGGATACTTCTTCCGTATAGTCATGTGACTATACGGCATACAACAGCAGGCTCGTTTGAGATGACTACCTGCACGCCTGGAAAATACACGAGAGTAGCCGAGTGCAGTCAGGCGAGGAACCAACAAGCCGAACACTCCCGACTGCACACTCAACTGCTCTTTTTCTTCATCTTCTTCAGTTTTGTTTAACGGCGGTTGATAAACAATTTAAAAGGTGATACCGCCCCCCACACTCACTGTGCTCTAACGACCCAGACCTTCACGTTACTTATTTTTATTTTAATATAGGCATTACAGGTGGCATTTGTGGAAAATATTACATAGCGTTCTAATAAAATAATATACTGCTCAGGGAGTGACATCTTGGAATAGATATAAAAACTTAAGTTTTTAATTTCACTGTGGGTGTGTGATACAACTGTGATGAACCAATGAGCGCTCAGCTCGAGGCGTTTCCCATCATCCTCGGAGTTGTGCAGTCGGTGGGTTTAATATTATGGAATGAATACTGTCTCCTTGGTATAACGCAGAGAAAGTTAGAATCACAAACTGTTGTGGCTTTGTTTTGCAATTACCCTTCGTTTACATGCAGTGCTAGTTAATTTGAGTAAGTGTGTTCCCAGCCTTAGCTGACTCAGTGTTTTTATTGGGTTAAATTAAAATCAATCACAGCTTCATGTCTCTTTGATGTCAATTGGGAATTTTCTAAAAGAAAGAGGAAAGGAAATTTCATAGTTCATGTAAGAGAGTTTGCAAGAAGATTAGGAGTTGGTAGGATATGTGATTGATTAATTTTGGTTAACTATGCCTTTTTGGTTGAAGAACCCAATATTGATAAGGCAGTAGTGGAACGGCTGCAGAAGAAAGATACCAGTATTTGAAATATATATATGGATAAATATATAAACAACATGAGGGCTACAGATCTTTACTGATGGATCAAAGGATCTAAATAGTAGAAAGGCAGGGTTTGGGTATAGTAGAAAGGCAGGTATGTGGGGCTTCAAATTCAAGGCTTATGGATTTCTGATGGAGTATCAGTCTTTGCAACATAATTATTGGCAATTATATGGGCTTCATGGTGGATAGTTTGGTTGGTTTGTTAAACCTAACAAAGCTATTATTAGTTGTGATTCAGCTGCTGCCTTGTTGGCTTTGAAGTGGGGCATCAAGGGCTCGCCTTGATTCTACTGTGTTTATACAGTAGAAAAACTGTTAAATGTTAGTCATCCTGTTCATTAGTTAGTTTACAATCCCAAGGATGACTTTGAACATGATTCTCTGTAATCACATTGTTAAGTCCTCTGTAGTAATGTAATCTGATTATTTTCAGTTAGTTGTGGTTTACTGTCTCCCAAACCCATTATATGAAGTAAGATTGAATTTGCCGTTCATAGACTATAAATTCAGTAATCTATGAATACTTCAACTGTTTGTGAGCAAAATCCCCAAATCAAAATCATGCTCATGTTTCTGAATACAAGAATCACCTGTTTTTCAGCTTCATCTGATGTTTTTCAGCTAATAACTGATGTAATGACATTACTGTAAACCTGTTAAATATAATCCTCATTCATTAACTGTGATAATGCAGATTTGATAATAAGTCTTAAAAATGTTTTATTTCCATATTACAAAATACAATGTCAAGAAAAAGGTTTTAAGGGAGACTGGAAACAAATTTTAGCTTTACAAATGTGAAAAGTAGAGAATATCAAAGTGATTTCATAGTAAAAACAAACCCCAAGGCACTGACATACAAGAAAAATGTATAAAAAGCATTTTGTTGTGTAGGTAAGATTGTAGTTTGAATAACTCACTTAAAAATACAGTACTTTGAACATATGCCTAGAGTGAGGTAAGCATCTGTGAGCGATGCTAAGTGCTTTTCGTGTCTGCAGTGCAACATGTCTTTTAAAGATCCCATGAAATGTAATTCAGAGCTCAGTTGTGTGACTCCGATTCAAAAAGATTACATATATACATACATACAGTACATAGACCTCTGCGAGTTGGTGGGAGCGCACATAAAGTTGGTGACCATGCAGGTAAAAAGCCCAATGGCAGCAACTCATTAAATTGTGTGTGAGATGGGAATTAAAAAAAAATAAATAAATAAAAAAACATAAGCAAGCAGTGATGAAACATGATTGTAGTCAAGTGCATTTTATCGCCACATTTACTGTATCTTTCTGATGTGCCTTTTTTGAATCATGCTAATTACTTTGTACGCACAATACTTTGGAAACAAGTCCCTAGTGTGGTGAACACTCAGACACATAAAAAGCATACTCTAGCATACAGATACCATGATGAGACGGATGGAGAGAAAGGGAAACTGGAAAAAGAGAATCAAGCAAAAAGAAAAGTGCAATGAAAATAATTCACAGAAGAAACTCTGTAGTGCATCTCAACTCAGGGGTAAGTTGAAAAAATAGATTTATCAGTCCATATACCCTTCAACAATTCTGGCGGCAAAAAAGTATTCAGTGACTTGTTTGACATGAATGGCAGGTGCAAACTAAGAGTGGCTCTTCACGTCCAAATGCAAGTTCTGCAGTCCAACTCTGCCATAACTTGTCTCTTCTGTCCTCAGAATGTTGCTTCATGTTGTCCTCGTTTCGATCCCCATTTCCCTCCCTCGCAGCTCCTCCCATCTTCCTCCTGTCTGCTCTTCAATCCTCCTTAGTGACCAGAAAAGTGGTAAGAACACCAGCTAAGAAAACTCCCAATGTCTGCCAAGTGGAAGTGCCAAAGTGAGAACAAATTCTCTCCTAAAAATCATGAACATCAGACACAAATGTTAACAAGTGTCATCACAGCCGAGAGTGAAATCTTAAGGCCCCGTGTCCACCAAAGAGCGCTGGCGCTGTTTCTACATTATTTCCTATGGAAAAGTTGCGCTTTCAGCACTTATGACCCAAAACAAGTACCTCACCTCTCTTTAACACTCAGCCCCGTGAGCGCTGGACCTGTTCTCAAGTTGGAACTATTTCAACTTTGTCTGAAGCACACCACTCATCAATGTCACTTCAGAGTTCTACCAACCAGGGGCGGGACCAAGAGCCGGCATCCTGCCGTTTTGTAGCTAGTGTTAGCTAGGCTAACGTTTATCATAGCAACAACACCCAGAGACGTCTTCTCAGCTCCCTGCTCCAGCGCTCACCTGACGCTGCCAAAGCGCTCAGCACCAGCACTTCAAGCGCTCAAGAGGTCGCTTGGTGGACACGGCCCCTAACTGCTAATAGATTATGTGTTTGAAGTGTAGCCTGTCTTTCAGTTGTTTCTTACCCAGCCACCTTGCTCCCTGATCCAGTTCTCAATGGCAATTTGTATGAAACTTTCCCCTTTTGCATTGAGTTTCAAATCGTTTATCATCCTGGGGAAAACATAGGTAGATTGATTAATGTATCCTGTAGCAAACAGGAACAGAATAATTGCACAGGCATGAATGGTGGAACACTGGAATTCATAATTCTTTCGGCCTGAAAGTTGATGAAAATCCAACACAGTCAGATACCTTTGGAGCTCTTCATTTCCATCCAGCTCATTTCCAATAGCCTCCAGGCACTTGGCAAGCTTCTCGTGGTTTGGGTCACGCAGCTCTCCTCCACCCAGCTGTGCCCGGGTCACTACGGCATTGCTGTCCCCATGCCGACGAACCCGCTCAAAGATGAAACTGTACACAGGTGGAGACAGACATAGATATGTAGTAACTAATAATTACTGTATCTTTGCACGGGTCAATAAGGAGCGGGCCGACTGTATAAACACTTACTCCTTTAGCAAAGCATTTCCGTCTTCCAGTATCTGGTCTTTGCCATTCCCTGAAAAACAAAGGTTAAGATGTCAGTGTGCACATCATTCTAATTTTGATGGCTGACACAGATGTTCACGAACCACCTGGTAACAGTGATTAAAGTAAACAGCAGAAGTCAGCAGAATATTCACTCTGTATTAATTAGCTTCAGTTAGATAATGTTGTGGATAGAAAACAATAGTCAACTACAAAGCCGGGGAAACTGACTGATGACCTCTTCAAGGTAAAACCATATCATTAGAATTGATAGACCAAGCGTTCCTATTCAAATTTACAATCTTGAATAGTCATTTGGCTGGCACACTTACAATGGCGGCCATAGGATGATTGATAATGTTGTCAGGGAGATCGGTGCTGTTTTAGTGTATGAGACTCAAAAAGATGATGCGGTACCATGGCAACGGCATGTTTGGACGAGTGTCAGTTGTGAGGAACATTCTAACTTTCTGAGTCTCATGTTCTGTCCACACATGAAATAATGATAATTATGACAACATTATCAAACATGCTACGGAGGCCATATTAGCTGTACCAAAGGAAACTACCATGAGGAAGTATAATTTCCATCCATTCAAGTTGCGCTGACGTTAGTCTGCTGATATCTATGTTTCGGTTTTGTTCAGACATGTTAACTAAATCACAGCAGTATAGCTCTGCTGACTCGAGATCGGTTTTTACAGTCTGACGCTTACCTTGGATCTCCAGTCCTGCAGCAGCCACCGCTTTCTGCGGCCGCAAAAACGTCAGACTTTAAAAACCGATCTCGAGTCAGCAGGGCAATATTGTAGCTAGCCAACTGCGTTCAAGCCTATGTAAATAGAAAATGCTAATGTTTAGCAATCTTGCTAACGTCAGTTCATCAAAAGTTAATATTAACAAGCCGAGCAAACACGCTATAGCCACAAACAAGATGGTTCAACTGTTGGATTGTCTACGATACTGTTGATGTTTGTCACAATCAACGTCAACTTTATAGTATTGCTATTGCTGACACCAGACTCGCCTCCTCCTGTTGGAGATGCCATCTTTGCCTGTGTGGATACTGCTTCCGTAAAGTTATGTGACAGATTATTATTAGTCAATATGTAACTAATTAGGGGCCGGGCAGCTCCCGGTCCCTCTTGTATTTTTGCCAATGTTATTATTATTCTGCTTCTTCTTCTTCCTACAAGGAAATTTGCCTTCCCATGCATGAAAATAAACCAAACTTTGCACATAGGTCCAGTCCCATGCCAAACTTACTCAACTGGCTTTGGGGGTCAATAGTCCTGATGGTGGCGCTACAGCAACCGTCTAAAGTTTAAAACTTTGAAAATTCATAACAAATCAGTCGGACATGCTGCGGCTTTGCAACTTTCACCAAAATGTAGGCCCAAGTGAGCAGAGATGTTCAGATGCTTCGAGCTGCCAGGAATTATGAAGTGCATCACTCTGTTTTTTGCCTATCTCCTCCCACATTTTTTGCTCAATTGACACCAAACTTGCTACACTGCATCTTCAGACTGTCCTCCACAAACGATCCAGCCAGATTTTTGAATGATCAAAAATTGAGCCCAGTGCATCAAAATGTTTTACTGTAAACAGCTACTGCAAACAGCTACTGCAAATTCTCGCTAAATAAATCTCCAATGTTCATGAAAATAAATGACAAAAATGTCCAGTCATGGTAGATGAAGTGTGTAAAATTTCAGAATTTTATTTCAAAAACGGAACTTTTGACAGTATTTTGAATTCTGCCCTAATGTAAACTATTGCAGTCAATGGAAATAGAGCATCTTTAAACATCAGTTTTTGGCTTATTGAGCAATCAATCTTTGTTAAAATAACTTAGACATCTCTATGTTGTCTAGATGAAGTATGCAAATTCTCAGAAGTTTGTCTTGAATACTGAATATTTGACACTAGTTTGAATCTGCCTGTAAATGCATGGACAGCTGTTATCCTGCACCCTGGTGGTTGGCTAAGTTCTAGTGTGAAGCCACCTCTAGCTGTCCCACTTCTCAGGTAGCTCAACATGATCAAGATCTGCCATGTCCTCTCCTCACTCTCTCTCCCATGCCTTCCTGTCTCTTTCTCTCACTGTGTCTGTCCAATAAAGCATAAAATGCCAAAAATAAATCTTTCAAAAAAAAAGACTTGCCATTGCAGATGAAGATTGTGAGTTTGCGCCTCGGGTGCTTCAGAAAGAACATGTTTTCACACTTATGTCTACTCAGGCATTGTGCTGTGTGGATTAGAGACTCATGATTTCAAAGATACTTCAAGGTTTAATGATAGTTTTGGTCCAGACAGGTCTGCTGATGGACCCTCATGTATTTCTCATTTGTCTTCCTCCTCTTCCTATTTTTCCTCTTCTTCCTCCTTCTTCCTCTACCTCCTCAAAATGCCCGGCCCCGACTCACCGCTGCGCAAACACTACAAACTCGTCCACACTGCATCCAATCTTGGTGATTAGTTTAACATAATGGTTATTCATGGCTCAAGTCCCAAATAACCCCTATGTTAAAACTAAGTGGAATATTGCTGTCTGAGCGCCCTCAACAAACATTTCCAATACCAGCAGATCATTACAGATTTACACAAGTGAACACTCAGACATAAAAAACATACTATAGCATACGGAAACCATGATGAGACGGATGGAAAGAAAGGGAAACTGGAAGAGCAGAGACTCGAGCAAAAAGAAAAGTCAATGAAAATAATTCACAGAATAAACTCTGTAGTGCATTTCAACTCAGGGGTAAGCTGAGAGAAAAAAAAATATATTTATCAGTCCATATACCCTTTCTGGCGGCAAAAAAGTATTCAGTGACTTGTTTGACATGAATGGGAGGTGCAAACAAACAGTGGTTGTTTGCATCCAAATTCAACTTCTTCCAGTCCAACTCTTCCTCTTCCTCCTGTCTGCTCTTCAGCTCCTCTCAGTCACCAGAAAAGTGGTGAGAACACCAGCTGAGAAAATTCCCAACGTCTGCCAAGTGGAACTGCCGAAGTGAGAACGAATTCGCTCCTAAAAATCAGAAACGACAGACTGATGTTAACAACTGTCGTCACAGCCGAAAGTGAAATCTTAATTGCTAATAGATGATGTGATTAGACTGTAGCCTGTCTTTCAGTTGGTTTCTTACCCAGCCACCTTGCTCCCTGATCCAGTTGACATTTTGATTCACCACAGCCTGAAAACGGTGAGTGGGAGACGTGTCAGTTTTCGGGTCTATGTTATTCAATAATCAGCCGTATTGGGGGGACAAGTACAACGGGGCTGCTTCACTCACTTTGATGGCCAACCGACTGGCAAAGTAGAAGAGTGCGACCACCCTGCCCCAGTTGAATTTGCCATCAGAAAATATCTCAACGGCAACTTTCATGAAAACCTCCTTTGTTGGACTGAGTGCAGAATCGTTTATCATCCTGGGGAAAACATAGGTAGATTGATTAATGTATCCTGTAGCAAACAGGAACAGAATAATTGCACAGGCATGAATGGTGGAACACTGGAATTCATAATTTCTTTCGGCCTGAAAGTTGATGAAAATCCAACACAGTCAGATACCTTTGGAGCTCTTCATTTCCATCCAGCTCATTTCCAATGTTCTGCAGGCACATGGCAAGCTTCTTCTGGTTTGGGTCACGCAGCTCTCCTCCACCCAGCTGTGCCCGGGTCACTACGGCATTGCTGTCCCCATGCCGACGAACCCGCTCAAAGATGAAACTGTACACAGGTGGAGACAGACATAGATATGTAGTAACTACTAATTACTGTATCTTTGCACAGGTCTATAAGGGGCGAGCTAACTATATAAATACTTACTCCTTTAGCAAAGCAGTTCCCAGTATCTGATCTTTGCCATTCCCTGAAAGACAAAGGTTAAGATGTCAGTGTTCACATCATTTTAATCTTGATGGCTGACACAGAGGTTCACGAACCACCTGGTAACAGTGATTAAAGTAAACAAAGTCAGCAGAATATTCACTCTGTATTAATTAGCTTAAGTTAGATAACGTTGCGGTTAGAAAACAATAGTCAGCTACAAAGCCGGGGAAACTGACTGATGACCTCTTCAAGGTAAAACCATATCATTAGAATTGATAGACCAGTAATTCCTATTCAAATTTACAATCTTGAATAGTCATTTGGCTGGCACACTTACAATGGCGGCCATAGGATGATTGATAATGTTGTCAGGGATATCGGTGCTGTTTCAGTGTATGAGACTCAAAAAGATGATGCGGTACCATGGCAACGGCATGTTTGGACGAGTGTCAGTTGTGAGGAACATTCTAACTTTCTGAGTCTCATGTTCTGTCCACACATGAAATAATGATAATTATGACAACATTATCAAACATGCTACGGAGGCCATGTTAGCTGTACCAAAGGAAACTACCATGAGGAAGTATAATTTCCATCCATTCAAGTTGCGCTGACGTTAGTCTGCTGATATCTATGTTTCGGTTTTGTTCAGACATGTTAACTAAATCACAGCAGTATAGCTCTGCTGACTCGAGATCGGTTTTTACAGTCTGACGCTTACCTTGGATCTCCAGTCCTGCAGCAGCCACCGCCTTCTGCGGCCGCAAAAACGTTAGACTTTAAAAAACCGATCTCGAGTCAGCAGGGCAATATTGTAGCTAGCCAACTGCGTTCAAGCCTATGTAAATCGAAAATGCTAATGTTTAGCTATCTTGCTAACGTCAGTTCATCAAAAGTTAATATTAACAAGCCGAGCAAACACGCTATAGCCACAAACAAGATGGTTCAACTGTTGGATTGTCTACGATACTGTTGATGTTTGTCACAATCAATGTCAACTTTATAGTATTGCTATTGCTGACACCAGACTCACCTCCTCCTGTTGGAGATGCCATCTTTGCCTGTGTGGATACTGCTTCCGTAAAGTCATGTGACAGATTATTATTAGTCAATATGTAACTAATTAGGGGCCGGGCAGCTCCCGGTCCCTCTTGTATTTTTGCCAATGTTATTATTATTCTGCTTCTTCTTCTTCCTACAAGGAAATTTGCCTTCCCATGCATGAAAATAAACCAAACTTTGCACATAGGTCCAGTCCCATGCCAAACTTACTCAACTGGCTTTGGGGGTCAATAGTCCTGATGGTGGCGCTACAGCAACCGTCTAAAGTTTAAAACTTTGAAAATTCATAACAAATCAGTCGGACGTGCTGCGGCTTTGCAACTTTAACCAAAATGTAGGCCCAAGTGAGCAGAGATGTTCAGATGCTTCGAGCTGCCAGGAATTATGAAGTGCATCACTCTGTTTTTTGCCTATCTCCTCCCACATTTTTTTGCTCAATTGACACCAAACTTGCTACACTGCATCTTCAGACTGTCCTCCACAAACGATCCAGCCAGATTTTTGAATGATCAAAAATTGAGCCCAGTGCATCAAAATGTTTTACTGTAAACAGCTACTGCAAACAGCTACTGCAAATTCTCGCTAAATAAATCTCCAATGTTCATGAAAATAAATGACAAAAATGTCCAGTCATGGTAGATGAAGTGTGTAAAATTTCAGAATTTTATTTCAAAAACGGAACTTTTGACAGTATTTTGAATTCTGCCCTAATGTAAACTATTGCAGTCAATGGAAATAGAGCATCTTTAAACATCAGTTTTTGGCTTATTGAGCAATCAATCTTTGTTAAAATAACTTACAGACATCTCTATGTTGTCTAGATGAAGTATGCAAATTCTCAGAAGTTTGTCTTGAATACTGAATATTTGACACTAGTTTGAATCTGCCTGTAAATGCATGGACAGCTGTTATCCTGCACCCTGGTGGTTGGCTAAGTTCTAGTGTGAAGCCACCTCTAGCTGTCCCACTTCTCAGGTAGCTCAACATGATCAAGATCTGCCATTGCAGAGGTGCCCAGGTGGCTCACCAAGTAGAGCACATACCATAAGGCTCAGTCCTTCCCGCAGCGACCCGAGTTCAAATCCGGCCCATGGTCCTTTGCTGCATGTCCTCTCCTCACTCTCTCTCCCATGCCTTCCTGTCTCTTTCTCTCACTGTGTCTGTCCAATAAAGCATAAAATGCCAAAAATAAATCTTTCAAAAAAAAAGACTTGCCATTGCAGATGAAGATTGTGAGTTTGCGCCTCGGGTGCTTCAGAAAGAACATGTTTTCACACTTATGTCTACTCAGGCATTGTGCTGTGTGGATTAGAGACTCATGATTTCAAAGATACTTCAAGGTTTAATGATAGTTTTGGTCCAGACAGGTCTGCTGATGGACCCTCATGTATTTCTCATTTGTCTTCCTCCTCTTCCTATTTTTCCTCTTCTTCCTCCTTCTTCCTCTACCTCCTCAAAATGCCCGGCCCCGACTCACCGCTGCGCAAACACTACAAACTCGTCCACACTGCATCCAATCTTGGTGATTAGTTTATATAATGGTTTTCATGGCGGTCAAGTCCCAAATAACCCCTATGTTAAAACTAAGTGGAATATTGCTGTCTGAGCGCCCTCAACAAACATTTCCAATACCAGCAGATCATTACAGATTTACACAAGTGAACACTCAGACATAAAAAACATACTATAGCATACGGAAACCATGATGAGACGGATGGAAAGAAAGGGAAACTGGAAGAGCAGAGACTCGAGCAAAAAGAAAAGTCAATGAAAATAATTCACAGAATAAACTCTGTAGTGCATCTCAACTCAGGGGTAAGCTGAGAGAAAAAAAGATATTTATCAGTCCATATACCCTTTCTGGCGGCAAAAAAGTATTCAGTGACTTGTTTGACATGAATGGGAGGTGCAAACAAACAGTGGTTGTTTGCATCCAAATTCAAGTTCTTCCAGTCCAACTCTTCCTCTTCCTCCTGTCTGCTCTTCAGCTCCTCTCAGTCACCAGAAAAGTGGTGAGAACACCAGCTGAGAAAATTCCCAACGTCTGCCAAGTGGAACTGCCGAAGTGAGAACGAATTCGCTCCTAAAAATCAGAAACAACAGGACTGATGTTAACAACTGTCATCACAGCCACCAAGAGTTGAGTCTAAATTGATAACAGATCATGTGTTTGAACTGTATTTTTAAGCTGGCTCCTTACCCATCCACCTTGCTCTCTGATCCAGTTGATCACGTTTTCACGCAGGTAGTCCATAGTCCAAGCGATAATGGTTCTGATGATATCTGGAACTTGGGTCACCACAGCCTGAAAACGGTGAGTGGGAGACGTGTCAGTTTTCGGGTCTATGTTATTCAATAATCAGCCGTATTGGGGGGACAAGTACAACGGGGCTGCTTCACTCACTTTGATGGCCAACCGACTGGCAAAGTAGAAGAGTGCGACCACCCTGCCCCAGTTGAATTTGCCATCAGAAAATATCTCAACGGCAACTTTCATGAAAACCTCCTTTGTTGGACTGAGTGCAAGAATCGTTTATCATCCTGGGGAAAACATAGGTAGATTGATTAATGTATCCTGTAGCAAACAGGAACAGAATAATTGCACAGGCATGAATGGTGGAACACTGGAATTCATAATTCTTTCGCCTGAAAGTTGATGAAAATCCAACACAGTCAGATACCTTTGGAGCTCTTCATTTCCATCCAGCTCATTTCCAATGTTCTGCAGGCACATGGCAAGCTTCTTCTGGTTTGGGTCACGCAGCTCTCCTCCACCCAGCTGTGCCCGGGTCACTACGGCATTGCTGTCCCCATGCCGACGAACCCGCTCAAAGATGAAACTGTACACAGGTGGAGACAGACATAGATATGTAGTAACTACTAATTACTGTATCTTTGCACAGGTCTATAAGGGGCGAGCTAACTGTATAAATACTTACTCCTTTAGCAAAGCAGTTCCCAGTATCTGATCTTTGCCATTCCCTGAAAGACAAAGGTTAAGATGTCAGTGTTCACATCATTTTAATCTTGATGGCTGACACAGAGGTTCACGAACCACCTGGTAAC